>NW_004443975.1:16260788-16263297 GCF_000243295.1 Trichechus manatus latirostris | reverse complement strand
TAAACTTTCACTTAAAGCACAACAGTAAATAAAATAAGAAGAAGAAGAAGAAAACAAACAACTGAACACAAAAAAAAAAAAGGAGGGGGACAAAGATTTGGACACTTGGCCAAAGAAAATATGCAAATGGCAAATAAACACATGAAGATGCTCAACAGCTTTAGTCATTATGTAAATAAAATTAAAACCACAATGAGATGTCACTATGCACCTATTAAAATGGCTAAAATTAAAAAGATTGACTATACCAAGTGTTGGTAAGGATGTGAAGAACTAGTGGGAATACAAAATGGTACAACCACTTTGGAAAACAGTTTGGCAGTTTCTTAAGTTCAACATTCTCCTACAATATGATCCAACCATTTCACTCCTGGGTATTTACCGGAAAGTTTTCTGTAAAGCTTACATCCATACAAAAACTTAATGTTCATAACATAAATATAAACATAACAGAAACCAAAAAAAAAAAAAAACTCATTGCCTTCGAGTTGATTCTGACTCAAAGTGACCCTATATGACAGAGTAGAACTGCCTCATAGGGTTTCCAAGGAGCAGCTGGCAGATTCAAACTGCTGACCTTTTGGTTAGCAGCCAAGTTCTTAACCACTGTTCCACTAGGGCTCCAAACATAACATAATATAAATAAAAAAACATAAATGTTCATAAAAGCTAGTATATTCACAGCAGAATGTAATAGCCAAAATCTGGAAACAACCCAAATGTGTATCAACAGGTGAATGGATAAACAAATTGTGATACATCAATACAATAAAAATGAATGAAGTAGTAATACACGCTGCAACATGGATGAATCTCAGAATAATTATTCTGAGTGAAATATGCCAGACATAAAATAGTATTTATTGTATTTATGCAAAATTCTAGAATATGTGAACTAATCTCTAGTGACAGAAAGCACATTGGCGGTTACCTAGTGACTGGGAGACTCCTAGTGGGAAGGGGGGATTACAAAGGGGTATGAGAAAACTTTTAGGGGTGCTGGAAATGTTCATTATTTTTATTGTGGTGATGGTTTCGCACATGTATGTTTCCCGACTAGGAAACAGTCGTGCCCTACTCAAAGATGGCAGCCAACCACATGGCTTTGCATGTGTGTCACTCTCCACAATCCTGCCACTAATCCAGTCACCCACACAGATCCTGAAAGTTTCAGGAGCCTGATGCAGGGGACTGGATTATTGACAGGCCTGTGGAGAGTTACACACTTTCAAAGCCATGTGGTCGGCTGCCATCTTTGAGCAGGGCATAGCTGTTTCCTACTTGGGTCAAAATCCTACAGGCAACAGATCTGGTTGCTATGCAACAGGTATACTGTTGTTTCTAACCAGTTCGAGGCCCTGTTTCAAACAAACAAAGAAAAAAAATGTATGTTTCAAGAAGATGCTAATATCCCTGAGAGAAACCACACATTAGGCCTCAACAGCTAACATCTTACTGAGAAAGATAATGAGTAGTGGATATTAATAACAAACCTCATAATTTTTCCAAGAACTGGCCCTGAGACCCACTTACTAAACAGCCCAAACCTCAAGACTAAAATTTTTATGGTGGCACATAGTACTGAATCCACTCAAGGACTCTTCCTTTTTACCTGTGCAGGCCCATGAAGAATGAAAGGTTGGGTACTACAGGCCTGAAGCAATTTTTCTCTCTATTTGTGCTCCCTATTCTTTTATTTCTCTCTTCTCTTCACCCAGTCCAGAATCAAGAATTAACCAATTCCTGAAACAACAGGTCGATTTCCTAGTTCCCAATCAGTCACCTTTGTCTTTCAGTACTTCCTCCCTTCCTCACAGCCACGAGAGAGAACCAGGGTGTCCTGCCTTCATTGTGCCTGTCTCCAGAGTCAGCACCCTGGACTGCTGTGTGGATGTGGTCTCATCCTTATGCCACCCTTGGGTCACTGAACCACAAAGAGGACATTCGGTCCCCAGTGAAGGAGTTCTTGGATTTGAGGAAGTTCAGCTCCACAGCTCAGGTCGATCGGGGCAAGAACGACTGCTCAAAAATGAAGTGAGAACTCAGGAGGCTTTGGATATAGAAATTTGTAATGGCTTCATATTTTCAAAGTAGACTTCCATGGGTTCCCCATCTCATGGGCTTGCTAATAAATGGCACTCAGCACAGCATGGGTTCCCAGTGCTGAGGACTGACCTACTCAACTGGGGGCCCTCCGGAAGCCAAGCTGAGGCGAGGAAGGAAAGGACACTGAATCTTTCTGCACTCTTGTCATTAAAAAGGTGAGAGGTTTCTGGCAAAGTCAGATTTCTGGAGAGGAATCATTAATCAGTCAGTGGAGACCATTTCAAGCCCTGCTTCCTGTCAGATAGCATCCTAACTCATGATGAAATCTAAGGCGAGCTCCAGCAGGAACAGAGTCGGCAACCCGCTGGCCAGCGGGGTGTGGGCAGCCCTGCAGCTCCTTTGACCTCCCTGCACTGAAATGAGAGGAAACTGTGATCCGGAGCTGACATTTCCTCAGAGCATC
>NW_004443975.1:16258128-16259793 GCF_000243295.1 Trichechus manatus latirostris | reverse complement strand
TCAGGCCCCCACTCCGCTCCAAACCTACTGAATCCAAAGCTGCTTTTTAACAAGATCTGCAGTGATTCCTACGCACATTTCAGTTTGAGAAACACTGCTATAAAAAGATCACGCTCCCTTAAGGGGAGAGATGAGGAAGTAAAAAGAGACAGAGGAAAAGGAATTAAAAGGAAAATTAAAAGAAAAATCAAGGCAGAAGGGCTTGAGAACCGCAATGGTCGAATTTCCAAAGAGGAGCTGGGCCTGCACCTTGTGCTGTGCTTCACAGCCTGAGGCCCTCCCTCCAGGAGTTGCTAGTGGCCTTTCACCCTGCTGAGCTAAGAGTGAGTGTGGAATGTACCAATGGTTTGAGTTAGATTATGTAGGCATCCAAAGATCCTGACCACCTAATAAGGCTTATCTCAGTATTTTGGGGCTGGAAAGTAAACTGGAAATTTGGGGAGACAGGGTTTGATCATGAGCTAATAGGTCATTCCTGGCTCCATCTGAATACAGAATGTCAGGAAACTGCCTTTGGCAGATAACCGGTGCTCTCCCAAAGCCATCCCCAAAGCTGTGTGGAGAAAAAGCTGAAGCCAATAAAAGACAAGACAGGTTGGAAGAGCTGCGAGGGAGTGAAGAGTCTCACATCCTGAAGTGTGGCCTGAAGGAGATGAAGCTGAGGTGGGCAGTCCCTACCCTCCTCACCACTGCTCAGCAGCTGGTAATGCAGATTAGAGGCTCGGTCCCACTCAACCTCTAAGGCAGTACTATGGATGCCCACTGCCCTCTGGGAATGTAAGGCAGCAATGGACAGAGGGAGGAACTGGAATGTGTGACCTGTTGACCTGTTCTTGATGGCCAGTACACCTGGGATGAGTCCTCAACACCAGCCACACCCCTTGAACCCACCACCTCCCTCAGCCCCCGCTTTCTATACCCAGACTTAGCTGCTGCTTTCATTCTTGATTTTTGCACCAATTTTCCACCTGGCACTAGAGCTCTGCCCTGCTCCCAGCCCAACGGGTGAGAGTCCCTGTCAAGCTCTTGACAAGCTCCCCTCATAAGCTCGAACTTGCTGCCTGTACCCCTTGGGGTCCTATTCCAAGATGGACAGCTGACCATAAACTCGATACAGATGTTGTCAGATTCTGAGTATCCACACTGCCGAGGAACTCCTGCCAAATTAGATTTTCTTGGCAATATGACCTGAAATTACTAATCTTATCTGACCACTAAGGAAATCAGTCCTTCAGTCAGGACAGCATCCCGGACCCCAGCCCAGCCCCTTCCCTTCTTCCTTCCTTGCCTTATTGCTGATGCCACTAAGGTCCCAATAAGCTTTTGGTAGAGCCCATTCTTGTGACTGAGGTTACCATTTCCAATGGTCCTGGCCACTCATTGACTTAGCCAGCCTCTGGTGCATTGCACAAATTAGTATGCAACGTGGGAAAATAGCACATAAGTGTAAGAGACCAAGGGCCAGAATCCCTCTCCTAGAGTCTGACATCACAGTCCCTGACAGATTATTGTGCATGAACCCAAAACGCAACGGGCAACAGGGGACTTACAGACCTGCTTTGGGCTCTGTCCTTACAAGTTTCCTCTGAAAAACCTGTATCAGAAGGTAGTACGTGTGCTGCTTGATTGTTCATCCTTGTGTACTCAGCAGGGAAGAATCTATTC
>NW_004443975.1:16252588-16257724 GCF_000243295.1 Trichechus manatus latirostris | reverse complement strand
AAGGAGTGGCTGCTGGATTCGAAATGCCGATCTTTTGGTTAGCAACTGTAGCTCTTAACCACTAGGCCACCAGGGTTTCCTACAGCTACCATATAAGGTAGGTATTAGTCTCTCTATCATACATAGGGAGCCCTGGTGGCACAGTGGTTAAGAGCTTGGCTGTGAACCAAAAGGTCAATGGTTCGAATCCACCAGCTGTTCCTTGGAAACCCTATGGGGCAGTTCTGTTCTGTCCTATAGGGTCTCTACGAGTCGGACGCGACTCAACTGCGATGGGTTTGTTTTTTTTAGTATTACACACAGAAGTCCCTGGGTGGTGCAAATGGTTAAAGTGCTTGGCTGCTAACTGAAAGGTGGGAAGATTGAGTCCACCTAGAGGCACCTCAGAAGAAAGGCCTGGCGATCTACTTTTGGAAAACAGCCATTGAAAACCTATGGAGCACAGTTCTACTCTGACACACATGGGGTTGCCATGAGGTATAGTTGACTCCACAATGACTGGTTTACATTTACATTTATACATACAAGGAAACTGAGGCCTGTGCTCTTTATCACTGTTATCTACCACCTCTACTGAATGCCCACTGTGTGCTTAGCATTGTCTAGGACGCTAGTGGTTCAATGGTGAAATAGTCATGGCCTTTGCCCTTGTGGATCATTCTGTTTAGTACATGAAGCATGCATTAAAGACAATGATCGATTAAGCAAAACAGTGACAAAAGTTGCAAAGGAGAAGTACAGGATTGAATAAGAACATGTGATAGGAGAAATATTACCTGATCGAAGGGTTAGGGACTGCTTCCATGAGAAAGTGACATTTAAACTTTTTTACCAACCTGAGAATTACAGATGCTGCCCCTAGTAACACAGCAGACTCCTAAAAAGTACAGGCCTCCTGGAAGTATTTTATCCCTCACTCCTTTGATTGTTTTTACAGCCTCATTTATACTACATACCATCATGTCACAAGGCCACTGTATGTTAAATATTGCCAGGTGCCTAGTATGCTTATGTCACTCAGAGCTACAAGGAAAAATCTTGGTCCCTCATCTCAAGAAGTGCTCAGCATAGTGGAGGAAATGAAATTCAAGTTCATTCACTGATACGTATTGTACAAACTTAAAGTCAGACTCTGGAGACACAGACAAATGGAGTAGAATCAAAAACAAAAACGAGAAAACCTAAGAATAATAATATCAAAATAGCAGCTAACATTGCATGCATACTATAAACTAAGTGCTCTGTGCACATTTTATCATGTAAACTTCACAGAGCCTTTTAGGGTATATACTGCTTTACCCACATTTTGCTGATGAATAAACTTAAGTTCTGAGAGAGTAAGCAACATGCACATGGTAATACAAGCAATAAATTGGAAAGCTGGAATTAGAACCCAGGCCAATTCCAGAGACCCTACCCTTACTACTTCATAGTTCTCAAACTCAAATGCCTACAGGGCACCAGACATAGAATATAAATCAGGGAACAAACCTGAGAGCGCTTGACATGCTCCAACTGATAGTGTCTATGTAATAATATGGTGCCTCTGGTGCTGATGTTCTGATTTTTGAAGGAAAGCCAGAAATCTTCCTTTCCATATAAAATCCATCAAATATTCAAGATTGGCAGCTAATTTGTAAAATATTGAAATGCTGTGAAAGGTAAATCAGATACATTTGTGGAGTCATCTCTAGCCTATTGGCCACCAGTTTACAGCCTCTGCACTACCCCATATTGCTCCATATGCATAACAAATTCATCATCTCATGGGGAAGACGGATGCAGAAACAAATGCCAATCATTGCTTTCTCCAGGGTAAGTACAATAACAAACATAAATGCTACATCCATGAGAAGCATGGAAGAGGAATTTGTTCAATATATTTGAGTCAGAAAGAGGAATAGAAAAGGCTTCCTAAACAGAAGACATTTGGTGGTGAGTTTGGGGTGTGAGTAGCAATCTAGGCAGAGAAGAGAGCACATGCAAAACCTGAAGAAGTGAGGAAGCACGACTCTCTCAGGGAGTGATGGAAAGGGAAGGATAGCAGCTGAAGTTCCTGGCATTCTAGGGGAGCTTGTGGAAAGATGGTGAACTGTTAGGCAGGTCTAGTAAGTAGTGCAAGACCTCAGATGATTCTGTGTGCTATATTGAGGTGGTTGGTCTTTATCTGTTGATCACAGGGAGCTATTAAATCCATCAGGATTTTATAAATCCATCAGAAAGTCTCTTTACAAAGACTAAAATCTTGTAAGAAGAGAGCAACTGGAAACAAGAAGACCAGTTAGAAGGTAGTTGCAATAGTCAAGAGAGATATTGAGGCTGAACTACTTATAAAAGAAGGGAAAGAGAAGAATAGAAGAGTATAAAGGTGTTAAGGAAATAGAATCAGGAGAACCAAATGACTACCATATTTTTTACGGATATAACCCGTGTCCTCTATGTTTGTTTGCCCACCAATCCCTCCCCCATGAGGTATTTTCCGTAAGCACAATTATGCTAATTTTTTTACAGCAACATGAAAAAAAATCAGCATAGCGTTTTTTATGAAAATATCTAGAGTGGGGAGGGATCGGTTGTCAAACAAATGTACAAGGTATGTATTATTTGCATAAAAATACAGTAATTGGATGTAGTGGTGAGAGAAGGAGAAAGAAAGGATGGCTCGCAGGCCTGAGGATCTGGTCTCTGTCTAAATGAAAAGCTAAATGCAATACGAGACAGCACATGGCAAGTGAATCCCCAGACAAAATCCAATAAGAGCAATGGATGTTAATGACTTTAAGTAAAGAGCTGAAGAATGGATATTTTTGTTAGTTATTTAATTATCATTTAAACTGCAAAGACGCACAAAAAAAGGTGGGGGAATTTAAGACAACTTGCAATAAAACTCCAAACATATACTCAGCAAGAGTTACAAACAATATCAGGAAGATGAAAAATAATCTAGGAAATAAAGACAGAGGTAACTCAACAAGAGATATAAAGAATAAAGAATGGGTCCGTTCCAGAAGCCTTCCTTGTGCTTCACTCATGCAGATAGTCCACATGCTGGTGCCAGGCCAGGACCAGGAAAAGTGGGGGCAAAGAACAAGGAAAACAGAATTTCTCTTTCAAGCCTCTTACATTATGAATCCCTCTCCGCCATGGAAGTTCGGTCCAGGAGAGTGCTTAGAAGACATACAAATAATGGTTTTGAAGTCATCCTCCCTACTCAAAACCTTCATTGCTTCTCTTTTTATCCTATTACATGATAGACTCATAGATCTATGGGTTTTGATAGAGACAGACCTAGAGGTCACCACCTAACTGACCTTTCTTTCTGATTCAGAAATCACTGTCCCATGTTTTTAATAGATGATTATCAACCTCAGCTCATATACTGCCAGTGAAAGGAAACTCACCATCAAGGAAGTATATCTACTCTACAGTTCGGAAAACCCTAATAAAAAAATGTAAGACCTCCACAATATGACTTCAGTCTCTAGTACTTTCCTAACACAGCCCCCTCTCTGCTATATAAACCTGCCCACATAGTCCAAGTCCTGGCTAATAAATTAATGATAAAGTCAGGTCATTCCATGATTAGTTCCCTCTGCAATTAGTTGAATATCTTCTACAAGCAAGGCATATCACAGTGGAGAAGACAAAGATGAGAATAAATTCTCTATATTTTGTTTACAAATGATATCTAAGTGAGTAAACATTTAAATGCATCCTTCTGGTATAAACACAGAGCAATGACAGATAAAATATAAAGGACAAAGACGGAAGACCTTAGATAGACTCAAAAACATCTTTGTGGGCTAGAAAAGGAACGAAGGTACAAAATGGGAAGTAGACTATGGACCTGCTAGACTCCAAGGCTGGCAGCAGAGCATGGCTACTTGAAGAGCCTGTGTAGACTCCGTTCTCCATGTCCGGCCAGGGTCGGGAGTGCCCCCATCTCCCACTTCATAAAAGGAAGCTGGGGAGAGAAAAGGTAGCCCAGGGTTTTAGAGGAAGCTGTCAGCCCAGAGAAGTGAGAAAATAAAAACATAGCCTTTTGACAAACCTTTGAAACTGAACCAAATCACACCCTGGATCTGCAATATCACCACGGAGTATGAGCACCAAGTGCTGTTCTGAAACCTGGTCTGTTAGCAGAAAATGCTGACCTGTTATAGGGGTGAGGAGAAAAGAAGGAGGGAAAAGGAGAGGGAGAAAAAGAACAATAATTAAAACGTTTCTTCAGAACGTGTGTGCAAATAAAAACTCCAAAACAGATTGGGGAAGTGTAACGCTAAGAAAGACAGCAAACAAAATCAGTAATTGGAACACAAACCAAATTCAGATGGAATTAATTTTGTGGAATAAACTGAAAAGTTTATATTTGGGTGGTTAAAAGAGATAAAAGAAGAAATCATTTCCAATTAAAAAAATAAGAAGAAATTATTTTTTTAAAAGGATAGAAAGAAATCAGAACAGATGGCTATGAAAAAGAACAGAAAATAAATCTTGGACATAAGAAAAACATGTACATTAAAATTAACAGAAATCTAAACAACAGAATTAGTGTTCAAATATTAATATACAAAGATTATGAGATAGCAATTAAATTAGTAATAAAAATTCAAAGGTAGAAAAATATGTTGGGAAACATATATAATATATATATATAATAATATATATAATATATATATAATAATATATATATAATATATAATATATATATATTCCTAAACAACCCATGAGACCTCACAAGGAAAGTTACAAAATATTTAGAAATGAAAGAAAACAAAACTGTTGCTGTCGTTAGGTTCCATGAGTCTGTCAGTTTGTCGTACTGTGGGGCCTTGCTTGTTGCTGTGATGCTGGAAGCTATGCCACCCGTATTCGAACACCAGCAGGGTCACCCATGCTGGACAGGTTTCAGCTGAGCTTCCAGACTAAGACAGACGGGAAAGAAGGACTTGGCAGTCTACTTCTGAAAAGAATTAGCCAGTGACAACCTTACAAATAACGGTGAAACTTTGCCTGATATAGTGCCGGAAGATGAGCCCCTCAGGTTGGAAGGCACTCAAAAGACAACTGGGGAAGGGCTGCCTCCTCAAAGTAGAGTCGACCTTAATGATGTGGATGGATTCAAGCTTTCAGGAC
>NW_004443975.1:16251006-16252026 GCF_000243295.1 Trichechus manatus latirostris | reverse complement strand
ATTCATGAAGCTAAGGAAAAAAAAAAAAACTAAAACATTAACTTACGAACAATGGACGGTTCAGAGCAAGACGGCAGTATGGGCAGCTCTAAGTTTCCATCTCCCCATAAAAAAAGGGAGAAATTGGCAGAATCAACTTTGTCATACCTCTGGAAACATATCAAAGGGTTACAGCAACTAAGCAAATACTAAATCAAGAAGAAGAAAAAAACCCTCTAAATGGTAGGAAAGCTTTCGTTTTCTACTCACCTACACCCCACCCCTCTCTGGTTCAACATGGCCGTCTTAGCTTAGCAGCAGCCTGCGCTCACAGAGAGGGAGCCTGGTCCCTGGCTCTAGACCGAGCAGAGCAGACTGTATAAGAAAATATTGTCTGTGTCTGTTCTACCTTGTCCAAGAGTTGCCTGAAGAAGTGAAGCAAGGCCTTCATCTAGGTTTGGCCAGTCAGGAGCTCATGGAGGACTGAGGGGTAGTAGGAAACAACCTAAGTCTGTGACCACGTCTTGTAGCCTTCAGGGCTTCTTGTTGTTAGGTGCCGTCAAGTCGGTTCCAACTCACAGCAACCCCATTCACAACAGAACACAACACTGCCTGGTCCTGCACCATCCTTACAACCATTGCTATGTTTAACCCTTTGTTGCAGCCACTGTGTCAATCCATCTCATTGAAGGTCTTCCTTTTTTTCACTGACCCTCTACTTTACAAAGCATGATGTCCTTTTCCAGGTACTAGTCCCTCCTAATAAGAGGTCCAGAGTACGGGAGATGAAGTGTCACCATCCTCACTTCTAAGGAACATTCTGGCTGTACTTCTTCCAAGATAGATTTGTTCATTGTTCTGGCAGTCTATGGTATATTCAATATTCTTCACCAACACCATAATTCAAAGGCATCAATTATTCTTTGGTCTTCTTTATTCATTGTCCAGCTTTCACATGCATACGAGGCAATTGAAAATATCATAGCTTGGGTCAGACGCACCTTAGTCCTCAAAGTGACATCTTTGCTTTTTAACGCTTTA
>NW_004443975.1:16244510-16246524 GCF_000243295.1 Trichechus manatus latirostris | reverse complement strand
TTTTTTTTTTTTTTTTTTTGGTTATGTCTGAGCAGGCGGGCTGTGCATTCTTTGTTGTTGCTCCTCTGTGCACACAATAATTTTCACCTCCTTCTCCAATGGGCAGGGTCAGTCACTCAGGTTTGGTACAGCAGGGCAGGTCCAGCTGAAGGGTCGTTGCTGGGATGGGTTGTTTGTGGCACGTACCAGGGCTGACAGTGCAGACCAGGAATCAGTACAGGGCAGGTTCCAGTAGGCCATGCCTGTGCTGCTTGGGAGAGTGATGTTCAGTGCACAGTGCAGGTAGGCAGGAAGGAGGGGTAGATTGTGATGTGTGGAGCTAAGATGGGTATGGGAAAGATAAGAGAGAGGAGAGAGGGACAGGAGCAAAAACACAAAAAAGAGCGCTAAGGGAGCTTGCTATTGGAGTGGAGAGATGAGATACTGAGAAATGAGGAAAAACAAAAATGAAAAAAAAAAAGAAAAAGTGTTAAAGGAAAAAAATGAATAAATCAAGAAACTGAAAATGAAGAAAGACAAAAAGGGAATAAGAGAGAGAAGAAAACAAAAAAACTAAAAACAAAGAAAAAAGAAATGCCCCCAGGGTCAGGGATATTTTTAATGTCCTGGTCTCTCTAGCCAGAGTGAGCATTTGCACAATGAAGTGGTCCTGACTCCGTGTACTATCTCCATAAATGAAGGTAGTCTTTTAAAGTGGGGAAAGGGAAAAAAGAGATTCAGCCAACCCCATGTATGCAGAATAGAACTGAGATCATAGTGTTGTCACAGCTATGACCTTTCAGAAGCAGATCACCAGGCCTTTCTTTCAAGGTACCTTTGGATGGGTTTGAACTGCCAACCATTTGGTTAGTAGTCAAGGGCTTAACCTTTTGAGCTAAAAAAAGGCAATGTTTAATCCAAAGCCACAAGTCACTGGAGATACAGATTCTATGAGTGACGGTCCCCAGCTGGGTGCACTGGGGAGGAGGGAGTGAAAAAATGATGAGCTCAGTTGTTCGGTGGTCACAGACAGGAGAGTGAAGTTATGACTGAGTCAGGCCAGCTCAGAGGCCTGTCTTCAAATGTGTTACCCACCAGGTCTGGACATGTTGTTCCTCAGTGGAGATGATACCTAAGGTGAGTCTCAACAAATAATGGAGAAGAAATTTGAGACAATGTGTGGGAAAAGACACAGCTGTTTGTAACAAAGGCAGTTTGACGAGCAAGTTGTTCAATATTGCTAAAGTGCAACAGAAGGAAATAAAAATAGCCATAGCTTTATGGTTCTAAGAGTTAGAAGGTTCCAGAGCCTTTCAAGCACTGGCTCTGCATCATGGGCATGACTTACGTTTGGGGACTTTGTGTGCAGTTCTATATTGATTTATTGTTTTTATCTGCTTTTCCTTTTGTATATTTCCTTGTATGTGTCTTAGGTAAAATGACTTTTGGTGTTTGTTTATACCTCCTAAGCGGGTAGGAGGTCATTCAAGTGAGTACTTTATTGCTTTGGGTAAAGTTACTGAGGAAACACCAGAACAAGACCTAGGTACAAGGCAATCTACCGAAGAGGTCGCAATGTCGAAACAGACCCACGTGTTTACAGGTATTTCTGAGCCTGGGGTCAAGCAGTACTTCAGAGTTAATGTCATTACATGGGTTTAAGTTTAGTGTTTAAAATCATATGAACTAGACAGTGTAAAACAAAAGATGCTCGCAGTCATATATCTGTCTCTTGGTCCAGTCTTCCCTGGAATTGTTTCTCTGGTTACTTCCAAGAACCTTTTGATTTGTTTCTATAAATGAAGAGCAGAGATTCAAATGAAGAAGAGGCCAATGACATCTGTTTCCCATCAGGGCAATGGGAAATGGAGGTCCAGAGCTTCATCCGTCAGAGATAGTGCTGGACCATGTTCAGTTGAGGTCCAATAAATCTTCCAGATGACAGTGACAGTCTGACTGGCTCTTTCTCCAGCCTCATCTCACACCACTTGCTCACATGTCCTTTTTGTTCCAGCCACACTGTACTGCTCTCCCT
>NW_004443975.1:16219510-16242010 GCF_000243295.1 Trichechus manatus latirostris | reverse complement strand
GATGCCAAATTAGCTGGCTTCCTCTCCTGAAATGAACCCTGAAAAAACCCTGAAGGAACTAAGAGGAAAGCTGAACTGGGCAGTGCTCTAAGCTCCACGGGTAGAGTAGTGAGTAAGGCAGACAAGGCTCCTGCCCTCAAGGGGACTACTTTCTAACAGGGAAAACAAAGCACATCAAACACATGAATGAAGAAGATAATTTGCATTACTACAAAGATAAAAAAGAGTAATGTCCTAAAGCAGGAGTTAGCAAACTAGAGCCTTTGGGCCAAATCCAGCCTATGGCCATATAGCCCATAAACTAAAAATGGTTTTACATTTTTAAATAATTGAAAAAAATCAAAAGAAGAATAACATTTCATGACATGTGAAATGTATATGAAATTCATATTTCAGTGTCCATAACTAAGGTTTTATTCAAACACAGCCATTTAGGTACATATTGTTTACGGCTGCTTTCAAGTTACAATGTCTGAGTTGAGTAGTTGCAACAGACATTGAAGCCTAAGCTATTTACAATCTGACCCTTTACAGGAAAAGTTTGCCAATCTCTATACTAGAGAGTCACAGGGGTGGGGATGGGGAGCAGAATGCTGGCTGGGACAATCTTCCCTGAGGAAGTGGCTTGAATTGAGAGCTGAATGATGCTAAAGAAGAGCCAAGTGGAGGCCTGTAAGGAAAGTATTCCAAGCACAAAAAACAGCAAACACAAAGACTTGGACATGAGAACTAGGTCAGTGAGCGTATTTATTCCACAAATATTTATTGAGGTCAACTCTATGCCAAGCACTATTCTGGGTATTGAGGATAACGCAGAGAATAGACAGAGGACACTTGCCCTCATGGAGATTAAATGCTAGAGGAAGGAACAAACCACAAATAGCTATACAATAAAAATAAATATATACATAATTAATTTCAACACGGGATAAGTGCTCTGAAGGAAAATAAATCAGGAAACAGATTAGATCATGAAGAGAAAATGTGACTATGTCATATTCGTTTATTAACAAAGGTCTCTTTGAACAGAGACCAAGTTGAAGCCAGGAGGGAAGCGGTGTAATAATGGCCCATCTGAAGAGGGTTCCAGGCCGTGGAACAAGTGCAAAGGCACAGAGGCAGGAATGGGCTTGGCATGTTTGAGAAGCAGAAGATCAGTGGGACCTATGTGAAAAGAGCAAGGGGGAAAGGGTGGGATATGAGGTCAGAGAGAAGCAAAGGCCAGTTCTTGGAAGGCTTCACACATCAGAGTAATGTCATCTGAGTTACAGATTGAAAAGACAGGTCTGGCTACTGGGTGAAGAATGAGCTGTAGGAGGGAAGAGTGGAGGTGGGGAGATGAGAGAGAAGGCTACAGATGTTGTGTGAAGAAACAACACCGTGAACTAGACACAGTGGCAGCTATGGCAGTGATGAGAAGTGCTTGGATTCTGGATATATCATGAAGGTAGAACCAACAGAACTTGCTGATAGATTGTGTATTTGTCTTCTATTGTTGCTTAACAAATTGCCTCAAACTTAGCATCTTAAAAACAATATACACAGTTATTATCTCATAATATCCATACGCCTACAAGGAAGACCAATTAATACGACTATCATTCAAATTTATGCACCAACCACTAAGGCCAAAGATGAAGAAATTGAAGATTTTTGCCAACTTCTGCAGTCTGAAATTGGTCAAACATCAGTAAGGATGCATTCATAATTGCTGGTGATTGGAATGTGAAAGTTGGAAACAAAGAAGAAGTATCAGTAGTTGGAAACTATGGCCTTGGTGATAGAAACAATGCGAGAGTTCACATGATAGAATTTTGCAAGATCAATGACTTCTTCATTGCAAATACCTTTTTCCAACAATATAAATGGCGACTATACACGTGGACCTCGCCAGATGGAGTACACAGGAATCAGATCGACTACATCTGTGGAAAGAGACAATGGAAAAGCTCGATATCATCAGTCAGAACAAGGCCAGGGGCTGGGTGCAGAATAGATCAATTGCTCATATGTACCTTCAAGTTGAAACTGAAGAAAATTAGAAGAAGTCCACAAGATCCAAAATACAACCTTGAATGTATCCCACCTAAATTTAGAGACCATCTCAAGAATAGATTTGATGCTTGAACACTAATGACCAAAGACCAGATGAGTTGTGGAATGACATCAAAGACATCATACATGAAGAAAGCAAGAGGTCATTAAAAACACAGGAAAGAAAGAAAAGACCAAAATGAATGTCAGAAGAGACTCTGAAACTTGCTCTTGAAGGTCAAATAGCTAAAGTGAAAGGAAGAAATAAAAACATAAAAGAGCTGAACAGATTTCAAAGGGTGGCTCAAGAAGACAAAGTAAAGTATTACAATGACATGAAAACCAGAATGGAAGAACACACTCAGTATTTCTCAAGCTGAGAGAAATGAAGAAAAAAATTGAAGCCTCAAGTTGCAATAGTGAAGGATTCTATGGGCAAAACATGGAAAGATGCAGGAAACATCTGAAGAAGATGGAAGGAGTACACAGAGTCACTGTACCAAAAAGAATTGGTCAGTGTTCAATCATTTCAGGAGATACTATACGATGAAGAACCGATGGTACTGAAGGAAGAAGTCCAAGCTGCTCTAAAGACATTGGCAAGAAACAAGGCTCCAGGAACTGATGAAATGCCAATTGAGATGTTTGAACAAACAGTTGCAGTGCTGGAAGTGCTCACTCGTCTATGCTAAGAAATTTGGAAGAACAGCTACCTGGCCACATGACTGGAAAAGATCCATATTTATTCCTATTCCAAAGAAAAGTGATCCAACAAAATGTGGAAATTATCAAACAATATCATTAATATTACATGCAAGTAAAATTTTGCTGAAGATCATTCAAAGGCGGCTGCAGCAGTACATCAACAGGGAACTTCCAGAAATTCAACCCAGATTCAGAAGACGACAGGGAACCAGAGATGTCATTACTGATGTCAGACGGATCCTGGCTGAAAGCAGAGAATACCAGAAAGATGTTCACCAGTATTTTATTGACTATGCAAAGGCATTTGACTGTGTGGATCATAACAAATTATGGATAACGTTGTGAAGAATGGGAATTCCAGAACACTTAATTGTGCTCATGAGGAACCTGTACGTAGATCAAGAGACAGTCATTCTAACAGAACCAGGGGCTACTGCATAGTTTAAAGTCAGAAAGGTGTGCATCAGGTTGTATCCTTTCACCATACCTATTCAATCTGTATGCTGAGCAAATAATCCAAGAAGCTGGACTATACCTAGAAGAACACGGCATCAGGATTGGAGGAAGACTCATTAACAACCTGCAATATGCAGATGACACAGCCTTGCTTGCTGAAAGTGAAGAGTACCTGAAGTACTTACTGATGAAGATCGAAGACTACAGCCTTCCGTATGGATTACACCTCAACACAAAGGAAACAAAAATCGTCACAATTGGACCAATAAGCAACATCATGATAAATGGAGAAAAGATTGAAATTGTCGAGGATTTCATTTTACGTGAATCCACAATCAACACCCATGGAAGCAGCAGTCAAGAAATCAGACAACACATTGCATTGGGCAAATCTGCTGCAACAGACCTCTTTAAAGTGTTAAAAAGCACTAAAGTGAGCCTGACCCAAGCGATGGTGTTTTCAATCACCTCATGTGCATATGATTACTGGACATTGAATAAGGAAGACCAAAGAAAAATTGAAGCCTTTGAATTATGGTGTTGGCGAATAATATCAAATATACCATGGACTACCAAAAGAACAAACAAATCTGTCTTGGAAGAAGTACAGCCAGAATGCTCCTTAGAAGCAAGGATGGCAAGACTTTGTCTCACATACTTTGAACATGTTATCAGGAGGGATCAGTCCCTGGAGAAGGACATCATGCTTGGTAAAGTAGAGGATCAGTGAAGAAGAGGAAGACCCTTTATGAGATGGATTGACACAGTGGCTGCAACAATGGGCTCAAGCATAACAACGATCATGAGAATGGCACAGGACCTGGCCGTGTTTCATTCTGTTGTACATAGGGTCACTATGAGTGGAAACCAACTCGACAGTATCTAACAACAACAAAAACAAATTTCTGTAGGTCGGGAGTCTGGACATGGTTTAGCTGTGTCTTATGCTCAGGGTCTCACAAGTTTGCAATCAAGGTGTTGGATGGGCTATATTCTTTTCTGGAGCTCAGTATCCTCTTCCAAATTAACGTGGTTGTTAGCAGAATTCAGTCTCTTGTAGTTGTAGGACTGAAGTCCCAGGTATCTTGCTGGCTGTCTGCCAAGGGCTGATCTCAGCATCTAGGGGCACCCACAGTCCCTTGCCATGTGACCCTCTCATAGTGCCTCTCATAACATGGCAGCTGTCTGATTCAAGGCCAGTAAGAGAATCTTTCTCCAGTGTGCTAAGACAGAGACATATAATGTAATATAATCATGGGAGTAACTATCCCTCCACCTTTGCTATATTCTATTGGCTAGAGGCAAGTCACAGATTCCACCTGCACACAAGGGGAGGGGGTTAGATAAGCACGTGCTTCATTAGTGGTCATCTTAGAATTACTCTATCACAGATTCGTTTTGGGATATGAGAGAGAGAAAGGCTCCAATATTTAGAGGTCAGGAAGAAGGGGAGCCATACAAGGAGACAGAGAAGTCACCAAAGAGGTGGAAGGAAAACCGGAAGAGTGTGGTGTCCAAGAAGACTAGAAAAGAAAGTGTTGTAAAGAGAAAGTGAACAATCCCACTGTGTGCCACAGGTGGACAAAGTAAAATAAGAACTGATAATCAACTACTGTATTGGCCAGTTGGAGTCACTGGAGACCTTTCCAAGTGTCATGAATGGTGGGAAATAGAGCCTGCTGAGAAGAGGTTGAGGATAGAATAGCAAGTAAGAATGTGGAGAGAGCAAGTATAGACGGCAGTTTCTAAAGGTTTTGCTCTTAAGAGTAGGAAAGAAATAAGGCAGTAGTTAGAGGACAGTGTGGGAACAAGGGAGGGCTTTTTAAAGATGCATTTTATTAAGACTAGCTGTGTGCTGATTGGAATGATTCAAAAGAGACAAGGATTGGGGAGTCATATCCTCCCCATTGAGGGGGTGGAGACAAGGACTAGGAGGAGACGTATCCTTTAGAAAGCGAGAGGCAATGGGATTGAGGAGAAAAATGCAGGGAATATTACCTTTACTGAAAATAAAAGAAAAGCATAGAGTATGCAGGTATAAATGCAGATACACTGGTAAAATTGGGCCATAACTCTTACTGGTTCTTTCTATATTCTCTGTGACGTATCTGACTAGTCTGCTGTTGTAGTGTGAGGGTGAGAATGGAAAAGAAAACTTACCAGGGATGTTCGGTGGGGTTATCAGGCAGAAATGAGTGTCCGTTTGAGATTTGCTGCCAGTTTGGATGTGTGATTCCAGTAACATTCCGGTGCAGGTGCACGGTCGTCAGACAGGTGGGTTTATCACATAACTATGATAGAGGGAAAGAGGACAGAGGAATTAAGGCTATATAAAGCCAGGTAGCTAAAGAGCAAGGCAGTTAAGGAAACAGACCAAGGAGTCTAGGTAAGTAAGGCAGGAAGGTTAATATATGACAGAGGTTGAGGGCACTTAATAATAACTTGTAGTTTACTATTATTGAATGAATTAATGAATGAGAAAATAAATAAAGATATTCTATTTCAGAGAATATTATGAGATAAGCAGTTTCCTACTGTCTTAGTCATCTAGTGCTGCTATAACAGAAATACCACAAGTGGGTGGCTTTAACAAAGAGAAGTTTATTCTCTCACAGTCCAGTAAGCTACAAGTCCAAATTCAAGGCATCAGCTCCAGGGGAACGCTTTCCCTGTCAACTCTGGAGGAAGGTCCGTGTCATCAAACTTCCCTTGGTCTGGGAGCATCTCAGCACAGGAACCTCAGGTCCGAAGGACGCGCTCTGCTAAAGGTGCTGCTTTCTTGGTGGTATGAGATTCCCGTGTGTCTCTGCTCACTTCTCTGTTTTATATCTCAGAAAAGATTGGCTTAAAACACGATCTAATCTTGTAGACCTCATTAGTATAACTGCCACTAATCCATCTTATTACACCATAGAGACAGAGTTTACACACAGAAGGAAATCACATCAGATTACAAAATGGTACACAGTCACACAATACTGGTAATCATGACCCAGCCAAGTTGACAGATATTTTGGGGGGACACAATTCAATCCGTGACACCTACCATTAAGCATTTAGTAAGAGGGTCTGTGAGAAGAGTCTGCTTTTCCCTGATATGTGAAGTCTGCTTGCACGTAGACACGGTAACCAGTTGCTGTCGAGTCAACTCTGACTCATGGCGAACCTATGGGTGTCAAAGGAGAACTGTGCTCCCCAGAGTTTTCAATGGCTGATCTTTTTGTTTTTTTTTTTGGAAGTAGATCGCTAGGTCTTTCTCAAACCTCTAACCTTTTGGATAGCAGCCGAGTATGTTAACCATTTGCACCACCCAGGAATATAGCACAAGGTTAAAAGAATGAAATGGAAACTTGGCCTTTTCCTTGAATGTGGAACAGTACTGTGGGGTCAAAAACAATCATTTGTACACAGGATCCAGGACACTTGCATGGCAAAATCTTAATGGGTACCTCTGAGTCAGATCCCCAGGATTGAACTCACTCCGTCTCACACCTCTGCAGCTTTGAGACTAAGTTTCTGAGCAGGAGGCTGGGATTTCCTCAGGTCACCTAGGGTGACCCTGACCCACAGATCTCAAGCTGGCTCATATGTCTACACAGGCAGTAGGCTGAATAATAAAACAGAGTGGGTCCATTGAACATATTTTCTTTGGATACAAGTTATATGCTCTTTTGCCTTCTTTAAGGTGAGACACACACAGGGCTCCTTTCTCACTTCGTCTGTTTTAGCCAAGGAAATGTCCCTTCTCTTTCATGCCTTGGCCATGGGCCCATCCTGGACAAAAGGCACTTTTGCTGGCAGGGTCAAGCTGGGGCAGGAGTAGCAGCGTGGGGTGCAGCTCTTGTCAGTGGTCAGTGGCATCAACAGTGAACAGCTACTGAAGGAATTTGGGAGAGATTTGGGATCAACATTGCAGACAGCAAGATATCTGGTCCAAGACTGCCCTCTCTATACATCAAACTGGCAGGTAACTCTGAGAGGCACAGGGACCCTTCTCTTCCTGAGAGATGTGTCTGGAAAAACTGCAGAATGGGAGGGGCTAGTAGGACCTTATGATCAGGAAAGGATAAATTCTTCTTTGGGCTTTGATTTTATCATCCGTAAGATAAGCGATTTGGGTGAAATTATTCCTAAAGTCTTTCCCAAAGATGCAGTTTTGTGATTCTAAGTCCTGTGTTGCACACTATGTCTACGAAATGGAAAAGAAGTAAAAAAGTTAGACTCAACCTTCATGGACCACCACCCATCCGTCAGTTTGTGTTACTGTGGTGGCTTGCATTTTGCTATGATGCTGAGACTATGTCACTGGTATTTTAAATGTCAACAGTCGCCCATGATGGACAGGTTTCACTGGAGCTTCCAGACTAAAACAGACTAGGAAGAAACGCTGGCTATCAAATTTTGAAATTAGCTAGTGAAAACCCTATGGATCACAGCAGAATATTGTTCGATACAGTGGCCACAACAGTGGACTTGAGCATACCATGTTCATGAAGATGGCACAGGACAGAGCACCATTTTGCTCTGTTATACATAGGGTCACCATGAGTCGGAGCCAACTTAACAGCAACTAACACCAACAACAACCTTCATGGAATTTACAAAGCACTTGAGAAAGTTAAAACAGTGTACATGCAACAACTGGAAACAAACCCAGCAGTGGGTAAACTAGATCTTTTCATTCAAGTCTCTTCACTCATGTTTTTCTGCATGAGTCATTGAATATGGAAATTGTAGTGCAGACAGTTAACGAAAAGGACAGAATCAAACAACTTATATTTAACTTTTGTGTCATACAATTTTATTCTTTTTACAATAAGTGTTGTTAAACTCAGGTCGGAATCCAATCACATGCCAAGGAGGAGGCAACAGAAAGTGTGAAGGTAGAAAGTAAAAAGGAAGCCTGGCTTTAAATTATATGACAGATAATATAAAAAATAGCAGATGATATGTATTTTATATCCTAGATCAGAGGTTGAAAAACTTGGTTCTATGAGGGCCAGATTACTATTTTTTAGACTTCGCAGACCACATAATTTCTCTGTTGCAATTACTCAATTCTTGAAAGTAGTCTTAGACAATCCGGAAATGAATGAGCATGACTGGATTCCAATAAAACTTCGTATACAGACACTGAAATTCAAATTTTATATAATTTTCAAGTGTTATGATATATTTTTCTTTTCATTCTTATTCAAACATTTAAAAATGTAAAAAAGCATTCTTAGCACACGGGCCATAAAAAAGACAAGTAGCAAGCCAGATATGGCCCATGGGCCATAGTTCACCAATCCCTGTTCTAGCCCATAGTTACACACTCGGAGCTGGAGGGAAAACGTAGCCAAAGGAGAACAGGCATGCTCAACTCACATCTGCTCAACAATACCGAGCACCTGATATGTAAAAAGGCACTATGTCCAAGGATTTTAAGCTATTCAGAGATCATGTGAATGTACTGAGTAAAAATTGAAAAGATGCCTCCATCAGCTTCCATATGGTTTCTAAAATGATCTTACATTTGCGTCATAAGTATACCCTCTTGAACTAGCCTGCCTACGAAAGCTACCAGCTTCACCGCGTAAGTGTGTTTCAAAGGCAAAGCAAAATAACACACAGAGTCTACTCACTGCAGTATTTTTAAACGTCCATAACTTTGTTATTTCAAAACCAAATTTCTTCAAACAAGGCAAAGCACACATTCCTCACTCAGGATTATGTACCAGGGATGCCAAGTTTTAAATTTCAAAACAAAGCTGCTTTTGAGTAATCTGAGGACAAGAGGGCATTCGAAAAATTGCTAAACTGCTGGAAAAAAACAGCCTTTTTTTTTTTCACCTTTAGATAAATCTGTAATGAATAAATGGACCCTTATTTACTTTCCAAAATAAATCCATTTGGGGCTGAAACTGAGAAAGAGAAGCCATAGAAATCCTTCGTGGGTTCCATTCATTGCTATTAGCGCCATGAGCTTTAGAGAAAAAAGAACTGGGAATCAGAAGACTTGGGTTTCCCAGTTAGCTGGCTACGAGCCCTTCTCGGTATCATACATTCTCTGTGAAATGGGCCTCAAGCAGATGCCTGATAGGGTATAGGAATAGCACCACGCTAAGCACCTGACAGCAGCCGACGACAAGGTCTTTGATGGCAACACCATGTGTGTCAGAGTAGAACTGTACCCCATGGGGTTTTCAGTGGCTAATTTTTCAGAAGTAGATCATTATGCCTTTCTTCTGAGGCGCCCCTGGGTAGACTCGAACCTCCCAACTTTTGGTTAGCAGTCAAGGACATCAACCATTTGCACTACCTGGGAGGTTGCTGTTTGTCACCATCTTTGATGATGCAATGTCCCCATTAACTGGGTGTAGGGAGTCAGAGCCCAAGCAGAGTGAGGAGAAGGTCCACACGGGGGCTTGGTGGCCTGATGTGGGGTATCAGAGAGCAGGCAGGATGAAGACGGCATTGCCATGGGGAGGGGAGCAGCTGGCACAGAAGGTCAAAGCTGAGGAGGGCTTTGATACAAGGGAGGGGATAGTAGTGACAATGGGAGTTTGGTTACATACGGGGGGAGGGAGCCGATGAACTAAGTAAATATATTAGGATATGAGAGCTAATTTTCTCAATACACGAGAAGAGATTTGTAAATATAGAAAGCAAGCAAAACAATATACTCTGAGGGTGCTGAACTGGAATTGGAGATATAAATTTGAATGAACGCTTTTCAATATATATGATAAATAAATATAGAAACAAGTATTGATCTAAGTGTGTGTGTGTGTGTGTGTGTGTGTGTCTGTGTCCTGCAGCTCTGTCCAGTAAGAGGGCCTGGAAGCAACAACAGCCCAAAAGCAAACAGCACACCAAGCGCTCAGATTTTAACGTCTAAACCTTATTAAAACAATCAGGTTTTCTTGAAGAAACGGATGATTCCATGGACAGAGCTGGAGCAGTGAAAGTGAAAGATGAACCTGGAGTATCTCGTTTGCCGGAAGGGCAGGAAGTGATCAAAGAATGAGAAGGCTATAGCAAAAGGACGCAGAAGCCAGATAGGAGAGGTTCCATTGGCCAAATCAGGGACAATTTGAGCATCAAAATAAATAATGATAATCAGTCGCCATTGAATTGATTCTGACTCTTAGCAACCCCATAGGACAGAGTAGAACTGCCCTGTCAGGTTTCCAAGCAGCAGCTGGTAGATTCCAACTGTTAACTTTTTGGTTAGCAGCCAAGCTCTTACAGAACAGCATAGTATAGCTTAACTTTCCTGGTATATTGGTTGATAACGGTTGTTTTATTACCACATTTGTCTTCTCATTAAAGTATAAATACCATTAAGGGCAGAAAAGATACAATTTAATTGTCCCCAAATATCTGCTTTTCCTCCTCTATTCCCCAGGAAACTACATGGCAATGACATTTACCCGATTCTTGAATTCTCTCTGGATCTTGATTTTCCAGAATCTCTCCATTTATTTTCAGGCTACTGTACTATCGAAATTCAGAACAGCATTATCTTTTTTTCACTAGCCCCTTTATAGAGTCCTTGCTTCAATACTGGCCTGTTCCAATGATTCTCCACGCTGTTTTCAGAGGTGTTATTTCTATAATGCAAATCTGATGTGACACTCCCCAGCTTTGAACACTTCAGAGATTGCCCATCACCTTTAGACTGAAGTCCAAGGTGCATTATGATCTAGTCTACTCCAGAGTGTAAGTTCCACGAAGGCAGAGATTTTTGTCTGTTCTGTTCCTGTCTGTATCCCCGGCACTAGAACAGAGTTGGCCCATCGTAGACATTCAATAAACTGTTGTTGAACAAATGGTCCTTGCTGATGTCCACCTCACCCCTACTATTCTCCCTCTTCCTCCCTATGCTCCTGCTCACAGCTCCTTCTAAGGGAAATTGCTACTGGGTGGGCCATGCACCTTTCTTCCAAGGCATCTCTGAATGGATGTAAACTGCCAGCCTTTCGATTAGTAGCTGTGATAGATTGAATTGTGTCCCCCAAAAATGTGTATCAACTTGGCCATAATTCCCAGTATTGTGTTCTTGTCCACCATTTTCTGATCGGATGTGATTATCCTGTGTTGTGAATCCTAATCTCTATGATGTTAGGTCGCTATGAGTAGGAATCAACTTGACAACGGCAACAACAGCAAATGACGTTAATGAGGCAGGATTAGAGGCAGTTATGTTAATGAGCAGGGCTCAATCTACAGGATTAGTTTATAACTTGAGTCAGTCTCTTTGGAGATATTAAAGAGAGAATCGAGCAGGGAGGATGGGGACCTGTTACCACCAAGAATGAAAAACCAGGACGGGAGCGTACCCTCTGGACCCAAGGTCCCTGCTCTAAGAAGCTCCTAGACCAGGGGAAGCTTGATGACAAGGATCTTCCCCCAGAGCTGACGGAAAGAGAAAGCCTTCCCCTGGAGCTGGCACCCTGAATTCGGACTTCTATCCTCCTAGACTGTGAGAGAATAAATATCTCTTTGTTAAAGCCATCCACTTGCGGTATTTCTGTTATAGCAGCACTAGATGACTGAGACAGTAGCCAAGCACTTAACTGTTTGCAACACCCAGGGACTTCTCTGTACAGAGCTGGGTCTTCCTTATCCACCTCATCGAAAGTAGCTTCCCAGTGCAGTTGCTCTCTTATCATGCCCCTCTATATCTTCCTTAACACATTGTACAATGTACGTGTTTTTTATTCGTTATTTTTTTGTTTGTTTATTTTTCCCTCTAGAATATAAGCTCCTTGAAGATCTTTGGCCTTTCTTTTGCCTGACACACAGTAGATACTCATTAAATAAATTAATGCCAGCAGCTCCGAGGGAGAAAAGACCCAACAATCAGCTCCAGATTTCAAAACCAAACCTATTGCGGTCAAGTTGATCCCAACTCATAGCAACCCTATAGGACACAGTAGAACTGCCCCACAGGGTTTTCAAGGCTGTGAATCATTACAGAAGCAGACTGCCACATCTTTCTCCCTCAGAGCAGCTGGTAGATTCACACTGTCGACCTTTGGGTTAGCAGTGGAGCTCTTAACCACTGCTCCACCAGAGCTGGTTCCATGAAGATTACAGCCTAGGAAGCCCTACGGGGCAGGTCTGCTCTGTTGTATCGGATCACTATGAGTCCAAAGTGACTCGAGGACACACAACGACCACAATGGGTCCCCATACCCTATTTCCTTCCTTCCCATCTAGGATGAGCTGCATTTCCTATTCTAAGAAATCCATGTACAACTTCAGATTTTAGAGGCAATTGTTGACTTTTCTAACCTTACTACCAATTGCCAAGTGATATAAATATGAAAGAGATTTCATTATTAACTATCACTTTTAGTTCCCCTGAATTTTTTACTAATACTGACTTTTCCCCTTTACCAAACCCTTCTCCCAACACACCAAATAAAGTTTTTACTATAAACACCACACAGGGTAATACAATTAAAATGTCACCAACGTGAAAAAGAAGCAATATTCTAATGAACCATGAAATTGTCTGCCAAATTTTTGAACTAACTGGGTAACATTTGACAAATCCAAAATCAACTTAGAAGGGGCCCTGGAGTGTGCATCCTGCCCTGGAGGCCAAGTCAGAGCCCCTCATTGTCCTCTGGGGCTCACCCACATTCTGACATACTTGGATTCCATCTTCTGATCACAAGAAACCAAGATTCACTCTGTTCCCTCAGGGAATGAAGGTTTACTGTAAGAATTTGCATGGTAATAAAGAAAATGGGGATGCCAGCCAAGGCGCTAGACTTCAGTGCAGTTCAGGAAAAGACAAACAGCCAGACCCCGTGGGAAAAATGGAAACAGAGACAAAAATGGAAGGGTTGTTCTGAATCCAAAGCAATTCTGGGCGTCTTGGCAGAAGAGTTTCTGGATTTTCAATCTAAGGCTCTATGCTTAATCTCACTCGTCTGCTTTTTTTTTGTAATCATCACTTTAATCACCTGTTTATTTTTACATATTAATGAAAACAATTATTTTTGTTTCAAATGGAAATCTGCAGTGCATATTTCAAAATTCAGATGGCACCCACTCATTCTTCACAACTGACTCTCTTAACTATCTTCTCTTTCTTAGCAAACCACCAGTTGTCATGGATCATTTCTGACTCATGGCAACCTCATGTGTGTCCGAGTACAGTTGCACTCCGTAGGGTTTTCAGTGGCTGATTTTTTGGATGTGGCTCTCCAGGCCTTTTTTCCTAGGCACTCTGGGTGGACTCGAACTGCCAACCTTTCGGTTAACACAAGCCTGTTACCCATTTATACCACCCAGGGAGCTTCTGCCTATTCATTGATTCAGCTTCCTCACAACCTCACCTTGCTCGTGACACCTCAGGACTATGACTCTACCTCAGTGTCCAATTATTTTTGCATTACTTCATCTTCCCTTCCTTGCCAATTGCCTAAATTTGTCTTGCTTCCCAATTAAATATTCCTAAAAGTGAGATTCTAACTGGAGTGACTCATTTCTGACTGGTCAGAGATTCTCTGTTGCTGAAAGTATGGAATGGCAGCCTTCAGGTCAGGGGCTTCCCTGTGTTCACCCAGCAGTGCCTAGAGGATAAAGATACGTGGTTCAGAACAGGGCAGGCTAGGACCACCCGAGTAGCCAGGGCTGAGATTAGGGCACTTTCCCTTAGAAGGAGCTGCGAGAAGACTTGGACCATGATTTACATGTTCAATACTTAGCCCTCAGCACTGATGTGTTTGTTAAATATTTTACAACTGTGTTTTATTATAATTGGCCTCCTTTATAATTACATGTGCTTTATTTTATGCATTTAAAATCACTGTTCTGAGAAGGCTTCCATGGGGTTCACCAGACTGCCAAAGGGGTCCATGGCACAAAAAAAAAGCCCTTCTGCCCAAGACCCTGATCTTCTTGAGGGTGTGATTGTATCTCAATGCCTAGCACAATGCGTCCATGCAGCACAATGCCTGGCACGAAATAGGCATTAAAACATTTGTGGAAATAATGAATATTTAAACCATCCCCAGGGTCCCTGGGTGGTATAAATTGTTTGTGTTCAGCTGGTAACCAAAAGGTTGGTGGTATGAACCCATCCAGCAACACCACTGAAGAAAAGTCTTGGCGATCTGCTTCCATAAAGATTACAGCCAAGAAAACCCTGTGGAGCACCGTTCTACTCTGTTGCGTGAGGTTGCCATGAGTCAACGGTACAGGACAACAACAACAGACCCCAGCATCTAAAATTAGGTCTGGCCCACAGAAGGCACTCAAGAGATGTTTTTAAAAGAGCAAATCAACCTCCAAAGTTCATGAGCTCCCTCTTCAAGTCGCATCGACTTGACTCTGCATTCCAGGAGACTGAAGCAAAGAATCATTTATCAAGTAGGCTGGTACACTATCAACAATCAATTTTTATAACAATGCAAAATCCTCAGTCAGTCATAAATTACTTCAAGATAAACACCAGGTCTTGAAATGAAGTGCTGCCAGATTAATGAACAATTCCAGATACCTCTAAGAGGTTTTGAACATCTGGAGGCCTCTTTTAGGGGAATTCTCCAGGACTCGGGATTGGCCTGTATTTAGCCATCCATGTTCCAGGCTCTGCAGAGCACATATTTTCAAGCCAGCTGGTGAAGGTCAGGAAGGCTATCTGAGGACTTGGACAGATTTCTTTGAGCACAGAGTTAAGTGGCTCATATAGAGACTGAACCTGTGACCTTAGCCCCATACCCTAAAACAGATGAGCTAGTGAACTTGACCACCTGAATGGAATCAGAGCCTGCCAGGAAAGGAGTCCAGTACAGAAGAGATGCAGAGGAAGCCATGATGATGCAGAACTAAACAGCTGGAGAATTCATGAATAACATCCTGGATATTTCACTTCCTGCTCACAATAATGGCAAACGGCCTCAAAGTTACCACCTCCTTCCTTACTCCACCCAAACCCTGACCCTTGAATGTGTGACAGCAAAGAGCAATGAAGGTCATGTCCTCAAGTGTCTTGCAAGGCTATTGGCAGTGATACCAAGAGACTTAACTCTTTCTTTTTTTTTGCCTCTATGTACTTTGAGTTTTCTCCTGCCAGCTTCATATGAGCTTTGTTTTTGATCCATCCAGAAGAATATAGGAGGACCAGGGTTCATATCCTTCTCTCCCTCACCAGGAAAGCATTTCCTGACTGGTCACAGGGACAGTCCAGGGCCCATATGTGTTCCCAGGGAGGGGGGCTTACAGAAGATCTAGCAGGCACCAGAAACAGTGCTAGGCATGTACAACTGATCAAAAAGAAAATAAAAAAAAACATTGCCATCAAGTTGATTCCAACTCATATTGACCCTATAGGACAGAGTAGAACTGTCCTGTAGGGTTTCCGGAGCGTCTGGTGGATCTGAACTGCTGACCTTTTGGTTAGCAGCCATAGCTCTTAACCACGGTGTCACCAGGCCTCCTCACAACTGATATTTAATTTAAACGACCATCCCTCTAAATTAAATTAAACTACACCTGGATTGTTGCATAACAGTGGTTGTGAGGATGGCATAGGACTAGGCAGTGTTTCATTCTGTTGTACACAGGGTCGCTGTATGTCGGAACTGATTCGACAGTATCTAACAACAACAACCACTGATATTTAATTTAATTTAATTTAAAGGTATGATTCTTCAAAAATGCCTTTTGTCTACCCTGCCTTCAGAATTAGTCCTTAAAAATTAAGGAATGTTACTTAGCACCCTGCTTGGTACATATTGCTGTTGTTAGCTGCCGTCGACGTCGGCCCATGAATTCATGATCACTCCATGAATTTTAGAGTCAGTTTGAAACAGAATGAAGGCGCTGCCCAGTCCTGCGCCATCTCCACGAGCAGTTACGAATCAGACAATGTTCTGTTGTGATCCATAGGGTTTTCATGGAATGATTTTCAGAAGTAGATCACCAAACCTTTCTTCCTATTTGGTACATGAGTACTCAGTATAAGCTGGATACGTTTGTGAATGAGTAAAAGGATTAAGTTAATAGAATAACACATTGCTATACTTACTTAGGATTAATTTATTAGGCTAACCTACTGTCACTCTTGGCATGCAGGAAAACAGGTCAATGGGATACTAAGATTTTATGGTTTTCTTTATTGATATATTTGTGCTGGGAATGTACTTAAAACTACTGGAAGCTTAATCAATTTTGTGGTTGACGTGAGTAGAGGAGAGTTCTGGGAACCATGCCACCTGTGAGGCGTCACCATATGGGGTGACATAGAGCACTAGATAGGGTGACTGTCTATTCCAGTTTGCCCAGAGCAGTCTGTGTGTAGGCTGCTTGGCCCAGTAGAGTTGTTCATAGTGTTCCTTTTCATTATTAAAGGAGTCCCAGATTGCATGTTCATAGGTCAGAAGAATCAATATTGTTAAGATGTCAATTTTCCCAAAATTGATCTGTAAATTCAACACAATTCCAGTCAAAACCCCAGGAGGCTTTTTTGTAGAAACTATCAAACTGACTCTAAAATTCATATGGCATTGCTGTAAAAGGACCTAGAGGAGCCAAAAATACGTTGAAAAAGAAGAAAAATATTGGAGGACTAATGCTGCTTGATTTCAAGACTTATTATAAAGCTATAATAATCAATACAATGTGGTATTTACGTGAGTATAAACCAGAAAAATCAAAGGAACAAAATAGAAAGTCCAGAAATAGATCCACGGATAAATGGACAACTGATTTTTGACAAAAGTGCAAAAGCAGTTCAGTAGAGAAAGGATATTCTTGACAACAAATGGTGCTGAAATGGTTGCATATTCATGTGCAAAACAATTGAACTTGGATCCCTACCTTGCTCGCACCGTCTACAAAGGTTAACTTAAAATGAGTGATAGGCCTCAGAGTAAACCTAAAACTACAAAACTTCTAGAAGAAAACACAAGAGAAAACCATAGCAATGATGTCACTTTGAGGACTAAGGGGCGCTTGACTCAAGTCATTGTATTTTCAATCACCTCATATACATGCAAAAGCTGTATACAATGAATAAGGAAGACCAAAGAAGAATTGGTGCCTTTGAATTATGGTGTTGGCAAAGAATATTGAAAATACCCTGGACTGCCAGAAGAACAAACAAATCTGTCTTGGAAGAAGTACAGCCAGAATGCTCATTAGAAGCAAGGATAGTGAGACTTCGTCTCACATGCTTTGGACATGTTATCAGGAGGGACCAGTCTCTGGAGAAGGACATCATAGTTGGTAAAGTAGAGGGTCAGTGAAAAAGAGGAAGACCCTCAACAAGATGGATTGACACAGTTGCTACAACAATGGGCTCAAGCATAGCAACAATAGGATGGTGCAGGATCTGGCAGTGTTTCATTCTGTCGTGCATAAGGTCCCTATGAATCCGAACTGACTCAATGGCACCTAACAACAACAAGAAAGTTAAAAATTTTGGCCATATCAGGTGTTGAAGTCGATCTAGAAGAATTGGAACTCTCATACACCATTGGTGGGAATGTAAAATGGTACAACTACTTTGGAAAACAAATAATCAGTTTCTTAAAAGGTTAAATGTACACCTACCATATGTTTCAGCCACTCTACTCATAGGTATTTATCCAAGGGAAATGAACAAATAAATCCATGGAAAGACTTATACATGAATTTTCAAACAGCAGCTGTATTTATAACTGCTAAAAAAAAGAAAGGAATTCACATATCCATCAGCAGTTGAATGGATAAACAACCTGTGGTATATTGAGTTATACAATGGAAGACTAAACGGTTAACACACTCAGATGCTAACTGAAAGGTTAGAGGTTCACTCAACAATAAAAAGGAATGAAGTATTCATACAACACAGATGAATCTCAAAATAATTATGCAGAGTGAAAGAAATCAAACCAAAAAAAGTACATATTGTATGATTCTATTTATACAAAATTCTAGAAAATGCAAATTAATCTATAGCGACAGAAGATCAGTGGTTGCTTGGAGAGAACAGGGTACAGGGAAAGGTGGAAGGCAAGGATTACGAAGGGGCATGAGGAAACTTCTGGGGCTAAGAGTATGTGTATTATCTTGAGTGTGGCAATGGTTTCATGGTTTTTTGGGTGTGTACATATGTCAAAACTTATCAAATTGTACACTTCAAATATGTACAGTTTACCATATGTTAATTGTACCTTAATAAGGCTGATTAAAAAATTTGTAAGTAACTTTCCCAAAATCTCACATTAGTAAGTGGTAGAGTTGGGATTTGAACCTAGGCTAGCTCACTCCACATTCTGAGCAGTCTAATCCACTTAAGAGAGTGACTGAGTAAGTACTTTGGGAAAGATGGCTGTTACTATTATTATTGTTATTAATATTATCCAACCCTAATATCCTTCATAGATCCTGCCACTGAACCCAAAAAAGGAAAAGATTCCTCCACGAGTAAGCAGCAGATCTGGGATTGTTCCTATGTCTCCTGACTTCCAAGCCCGAATCCCTTGCTCTCTGTCATGAAGCCCCCTGCCAGAAAGTCAAAATGGAACCCAGGATGGCAAAGCAGGAAAAAGCCGAGATATTACTTTGGGTCCTGGCACCACAACTTATTATCTGAGTGACTTTGGAGCACTTATGTGACTTCTTAGTTTTCTCATTGGTATATTGGGGAGATTATTTTTTTTAAAAGTAGTGTCTTGGCTGGGATATTAAGTTATAATGTTCTTTTAGCACTCCATGGTAATATACACCTACAGCATAGGAGATTGCCAGAAAAGAGTAGAGGATGCCAACAGGAGGGGGACCAACCACCAAAGACAAGCTTTGCCCACTTCAGAGCTTTACCCAGCCTGGACTCTGAGCTCTCCGTTGCAGTTATGAGGGGTCACATCTCTTGAGACAGGGCTGCCTGTCAGTTCATCCAAATACATTTCTGGAATTCCACCAGTAAATGCTTAGAAATATGTTAACGGTTACCGCAGGTTTCATGTGGACTTCCTGAGGAATGCCCACCTGAGAAAGCCTTTGGGAGTTCTTTTTCCCACCTCCCCAGGGCTTCAGGTAGCCAGTACTTTCAAAATAGAGCCCAGGCTTTATATCCTTAACTACCTGGTGTTTGAGAAATTCTTTCTGGCATCTTAGGTATGCTCCTTTCCCCTCGCTTGTATTCCTTTCACTTTCTTCATTCCAGCTACCTAAGCAGTTCAACAAATTGAGGTAGTGGAGGAGGCCTTCCCTACCTATGCCCATTCCCAAATGAGTACGGAGTTCTTCTCTCAATCTCTCTCTGTCTTTCTCATTTGCACCTACATCTTTTGGTTATGAAAGAGTGAGAATTATTTTGGTAACCTATCTCCTAGTTTGGGGTTACCCCATAAGCAGATCCTAAGGCAAGGATTCAAGAGCAAATAGTTTCTTTAAGAGGGAATGAAACACTGGAAGGAAGTTGGGGGAGCGATACAGCGAGAGGACGAGTCAATAATAGATTTGTTATCAAGCACGTTACCACCGTGGGCAATTCAAACTTAACCTAACGGGGATCTCTGGGAGTCAGTGTAGAAACTGCACTTCAGGGTTATCTCACCTGAGTAGTGATCTGAAGAATTTATGAGCAACTTCCATCGGCCATTAGTTGAGTCAATGCTTCCCTTGAAAACTTAGTGTAGTGGGGGAGAGAGAAATCTAAACTGAGTAGGAACTCCTTGAGAGTTGTGGGTGCTGCTAATGGTTAACATGCTCAGAGGCTAATCGAAACATTGGAGGTTGAAGTCCACCTTGATGTGCCTCAGAAGAAAGACCTGGAAATCGACTTTTTAAAAAATTAGCCATTGAGAGCCCTATGGAGTACAGTTCTACTCTGACACTCAGAGAGTCGCCGTGAGTTGGGGTCGACTAAAGGGCAATTGTATTTTTTATAAACTCCTTGATGACTACTATGTACCTTATTAAACTTTGAATCCCAGCCTGACAGGGTAGTTAGTTCCCTGGCACTGAGATCCTGTTGTTCTGGAGCCAAAGCAGGTTCTGACTTCCTGAGATGGACTTCAGGGAAAGAAAGGCAGATGTTGGCATTTGGAAGCTGGCCAGTATGCACTGACTTGATACAGTGAGGGTGAGACACCAACAGTTGCTTTCTCTGGGTACTATAGCACCACGTAGCAAGCACTGACTAATGTATTTAGTGTGGCGTGTTCCCAAAAGACTATAAACAGAAGTGGCATGTATCATTCCCTAAGCATTTAAGGGCCAGTATGCAAACTTCCCACCCTCTCTTCTCTTACCACAGCAACCCAAAAGCTACATGTTCTGGAGCAGATAGATACAGGATGCAAGCAGACTGGACCCTTGAGTTGCCACTGGAAAAGTGGCTGATCTGGAAAGACTTTGTGCAAAACAGAAATAAACAATAAACATGTATGTGTTCAGCAATTGAGATTTCCAGGTTTGTTTGTTACTGCAGCATGGCTTAATCTAACCTGACTACAACAGTTAGCATCTATTTTCCTAATTTCTATTGTATGTGTTCATTCAACAAATAATTATTGAAAGCCTGATACGTCCTAGCTATCATCCTTGGTGCTGGGGATACAGCAGTGAAAAAAAGAACAAAAAAATTCTGCCTCTATAGGACATACACACTATGGGAAGTCACTCTTACCATGGAAGGAAAAATTTCTTTCTCCTTATGCTAGTTGTTCAAGAGGCACAGTGGGAAACAAGGAGCCCAGAGGGAAAGATGTTCCAGACATTTCCATAGGAGGAAGTCAGTCAGTTGGTATGTGTGAGGCAACGGTGTTAGAGAAAAGGAAAGGGAAATCTCAAGGCAAACTTCTCTTTGCATATCATTTCAACATTGCCGAGTACCCATTATGGGCCAGGTTCTGTGCTAAATATTGGGACCAGAGGGTAAATAAGGAAAATGCTGCACTTAACAAGCCGAGTCTAGTGAGGGGCAAAAAATAGAAAACTGAACCCATTGCTGTCGAGTTGATTCTGACTCCTGGCGACCCTACACGACAGGATAGAACTGCCCCATAGGGTTTCCTATTCTGTAATCTTTACAGAAGCAGATTGCCATGTCTTTCTCCCATGGAGCGGAAGGTGGGTTCAAACTGCAGACCTTCTGGTTAGCAGCTGAGTGCTTGACCACTGAGCCACCAGGGCTCCTCTCTAGTGAGAAGAAACAAATGTAGACCAAGTATGAACTCAATGGCTGCTCAGTATCTTAATAAACTTTGAATCCCCTCTAACAAAGGATAGATGCCCAATAAATGTGCATTGAATATAGTAAAAATTGAATCATATTGTTTCCTTCCCACCACCCATCCGTAAGTCTGTTGTACTGTAGTGGCTTGTGTGTTGCTGTAATGTGCAAGCTATGTCACCAGCTTTTCAAATACCAGTAGGGTCACTCATGGTGGGCAAGTTTCAGCAGAGCTTCCAGTCTAAGACAGACAAGGAAGAAAGGACAGGCAATCTACTTCTGAAAATTATCCAGTGAAAACCCTAGGGGTCACAACAGAGTATTATCTGATATAGTGCTGGGAGATGAGCCCCCTGGGTTGGAAGGCACTCAGAATACACAGTGGCCATAACAATGGGCTTGAGCACATCAGTGTTGGTGAAGATGGCGCAGGACTGGGCAACATTTCACGCTGTTGTACATGGGGTCACCATAAGTTGGAGCCGACTCAACTGCAATTTAACAACAACGACATTGTTTCCCTCAGTCTGAAAAGAAAAGCTACACTGAAAAGGAAGAAATCAGGCCATACCCCTGCACACACATTCATCCTCATCAATTCAGCTCTTACGTATTAGTGCCGAAGGAGGAGACCAGGCCTACGGCCCCCAGTGTCACTCTTGAGTACATGGTAGAAGCTCTACACCCAGTGGTGATTCAGTGCTATTGTCTGGGATTCAGCTCTGGAGATATGAGCATCAAAGGCCAAAAGAGCTTGACTTGTACCTGCAACCTGGATATAATAATCCATAAGAAGGAATTCGGTCAACAACCTTCCATTTGAAGCATGCCGAGTGTCCGGGGATCACTGCAAATCTCTGCAGGCCTTTTCAAGGATTTGGAGGCATTCCAAGAAAATTTAAGACATCTATCACTGTCCCCATTTTAAAGAGAAGTTAAGGCACTGTCAGCATCCAGAAAATAAGTCCAATTGGTGCTATCGTTAGGTCCTGGTCACCTCCAGTGCCACCCAGGTACCTCTGTTCTGCTGGCATTCCCTGAGTTTCTGTTTAAGTGGGCAGATTCTGGGGAAAGTTCGTGGTAGAGACGCTGATGAACTAAAGAGTCACAACATCCTTCATGAATTACCACAG
>NW_004443975.1:16208698-16217225 GCF_000243295.1 Trichechus manatus latirostris | reverse complement strand
CAGCCACCCAGGGCCTCATTTACAGTATAGGGAATCTGAAATGACCTCTACAAATTACCATCTCCTTTTATCCTCTGGCAAATTCCTCTTACTTAGCTAGCAGTTTGTCGAGCCGATAAATAGTTCTGTGAAATGTAATCCAATGCACTATGAAGTTCAGCAATTTCTTTCTGTTAGATATATAGCCTACACTATATATTGCAGCATTTGGAAATGATATTAACTGAAGCTCTGATAAGCATCAGAGCCCAGTTGCGTCTCACCACTAATCATCTATTTTTGGAATTATCTGTAAAGCAAGCATATGCTCAGCTATGGCTCTGACTCTTTAAAGCAATGTCTGTTGATCTTTCATCTTCCCCCGAGTTTGATTCTCCTTCTTGCCCACCCACCCCAACCATCCCTTTAGCCCTAAGACAAACTAGATTGCTTTTCTTTTCGTCTTCCCCTCCCCATACACTTTCCCCCAAATCCTCAACCCTGTAGAACAGAAAACCACATCTTACCTATGTGGAATGCAGAAGAAATGTTTTTCTTTTGATATTAAAAAGTCCTCCCAGCAATTAAGTAAACATTGGCCACACCACAGGGCTGGTATGTTATTGCAGAGCGCAGCAGAGCACAAAGCCAGAGTTCTTGCAGAGTCGTGTCAAAAGGAACCTCAGGCTTTGGCCGCAGCTCCAGGGAAGAGATGAAAACACTGTGTACATGTGTCAGAATGCCAGCTGCAACTGTATGCATGGATTGCTACAGTGTCAGAGGGTTTGCTTGAACAGGATCTTCGTTACAAATAGGTTGTAGGAATCCCTCTCCTCCTCTCAGACAGGATCCAGTCTAAGATCAAACACCATGTTCTTAGAGGCCCCAGCAACCACAGGCTGACTTTTGAACAGTGTTGTCAACTGGGCATCGATGCAGTCCAGCACTATGGGAATTGCTGAACAAAGGGCAGAGTGCCAGATGTGGCCGCAGGGATCAATCAGCCAAATATGCATCTTTCTTATATTCTTAGGGTTGTGACATTCTCAACCAGAAATGTAAAACAGAAAGGTGGGAGCAAGGAAAATTTAAATGATTGTTTTCAGTGCACCCATGTTTCAATATGGACAATTTGCAATATTCTAAGACGAAGTTTCAGCCTTTGGAAATGCATCATTGAACAAATGCAGTTCATCCTGAGATTTGCACAGAGGGAGTGTGGCATGCTGGTCCAGTTCTGTGTTTGATTTGCTTCCTGGTGACAGTAGAAGGGAGTCCCTGAGTGGCACAAACAGTTAAGTGCTAAGCCACTAACCAAATGATTGGAGGTTCAAACCCACCCAGAGGCAGGCAGGCCTGGTGATCTACTCCGAAAGGTCACAGCCTTGAAAACCCTATGGAGCACAGTTCTACTCTCCACTCGTGGGGCGCCATGAGTCAGAATTGATTCTACTGCAACTGACAACAACTATAGGAAAAGAGCCATCACAACTTTTTCTCCTCTTCCCCTTCCCTTAAAAAACGAAAATCTCAGTTCTTTAATAGAGCATTCAAGATGTCTAAGAAATAATAAGGCCCCATGTGCAAATTCCCCCACTATCCTCCTAGGTATTTCGTCAATTATTAATACATAGCCCACAAGTTCCCATTTTTCACTGGGTTCTGATTATGTGCCACGTAAGGCCACAGAAGGGCAAGTTAATTTTATGAAGAACATTTTTAGAAAGCTAGAATGTCAGAAGTTGACACCACTCTCTTTCCAGTCCTCTATTCTTGGTAACATCATTAAATATCGGCTGGCCCCAAAGGCAAGTTGCACCTTTTTTTAATCTAACCTCCATTCTGTGGATAGCGTGTGTTTTCCATTGCTGCCAAGGAGACAATCTGGCTCTCATTTCCTTTGAAGAAGAGCCGGTTGTGATGAGTCAGGTCTACATTGGGAATAATTAGGTCAAATAAATGAGCCCTTCCAGCTGCCTGTGGCATCACTCAACACCCCCATTTTGAGATAAAGGAGATGATATGTGGAGCAAACGCAGAGTTTGCCTGTTGTGAGTTACCCCTTCCTCTTGCCCAAGGGATGTTATTGAAACTCATGGAAGGTAATTACGGCTCCTCTCTTTGCATCTGGAAAAGTGAAAACTGATCCACAAAATCGTGTGTAGATCCCATTGCCTTTCACCCAACGAGAGAAAACTCTTGTCCCGTGAGGAAATATGAACCAGCAGGCAGCCTCAGAATAGGCGTCTGCCTTATGTCACATTTGCTCTCAGGGTCTCCCAGTCACCTTATCCTAGGCTGTCATGTCCATTGGCAGGGGAGGAAGGAAACTCACTGACATTGGAGTCATGTGCCAGCCCTTGTTAATACTCCACTCAAGCTGGTATCTGCAGCTCTTCATTCAGACAAGCATTTCCCCCGGCCATCTCCGTGACTCAAAGACTCTCAGGTAGTTTCCCAGTTTGTCCAACATCACATACACACAGCAGGAGATTGATTTGGGGCAGAATTGGAAATCCCAAACTGCTACCCAGGTTAAAGCGCTCCACGGCTCAGGTCTGAATGGAAGGAATAGGGGATGGAGAGAAAAGCAACGTAAAGAATAAATTAGACTTTCAGCCAAGGCACTCGTTACTCAGAGAGAGAAAAGGAATCTTTAGTTTTCTTCTCTTGCTCCCTTTAACTTTGTTAAACCATTTAGAGATTACCATAATGGAGGAGCTCTCAAGAGTTACACCACCAAATCCATCAACCTGGGATTTCTTACCTAATATTGACATGGGTCACTGGCCTCATGCAAGGGCTAATGATGCATCTCGTCCTATCCTGCGCTGACCAGATCATGTGCCCTTTCCAAGAAGCATGTTGTCTTATGGATCCTATCACTTATTTTTAAGTCTAAACCACCTTTTGAAGCCTCAGGTATAAGGGAGCCGTCTTGAGCTGTGGTTCCTTTGCTTCCCTAAAGGTCTTCCACCATCTTTGGTTACTCCAGCTACACAGGAGATGAGAAAAGACAGTGTCTACACCTTATCTTTAAAAACTTAAAGGAATTTGACTTACATCAAGTAGTAGATAGGAACCTAAACACCATTCATCAATCCTTCCTTCCAAGATGCCTATCATGATTATCACATCATACACTTACTAGATGGCATGCGATGCCTGAGCAGAACTTTGGGAAGGAGGAAGTCACTATGAAGCCCAGAAATGAGTATATCTGTAACTATTCTTGGGACAATAGGCTGTGGAACAAAGCTTATCACAAAATAACTTTCATTCCATCATTCAATTAATTGTTGAGTGACTGCTAAATACAAGGCACATTTCTCTGTGCCAGTCCCAAATGTGTGCAATCCCCCCATTGTACAACAGAGCCTGAATAGAGGAGGATAATTCACCAGGGTAATCCACAAGTATGTAAGGAAGGCTTTCCTTGGGAGACCCAACTTAAACTGGCAATGCTGACTCACAATCCAACTCCTATACAGAGCCCCCCATCCTATGTCCAGATCTAGCCTCCTTCGACAGAAAATCTTCCACCTGAAGGCTGGGGAGCCCTCACCTCACACATTACCCCAGGAAAGAGGACATCATAACCCCAAACGAAGAACAATTAATTTTTTTTAATCTCCTTGTAGCCTTTAAAAAATTTCCTTCACTTGTCTTGCCGTAGCCTAACTTCCTCTCCTGGGATCCATCTGCAAGGCTCATCGACAAGAAATGCTGGCATCATCCACACCATAGGCTGTGACTTCAGCACCTGTGCTTCTATGAGCAAGCCACGGCTGTTCCAAAGTGAAACCATATTTCAACTCTCCCAAGAGGTCGGATGCAAAAGCCATATTGCCAACTTCAGAGGAGGGGGGCAGATATGGGAAGAGCAGGAAGACCCCGTGCCGCCTCAGGGTTTTATGACAGCCTTCCACCCAGAGAAGATAGACCACGAGATTTGTTCTGGCAACCCCAGGTGGGACGTGCAGCATGGTTGCTGTGTGCAGTGAGTTCAGTTTGTGCTTTGGGTCAAGGGCAGGAGTGGGTGTGTCCACACGTGAAGCGCTGAAGACTGGGGCTGTGCTCAGTGAAGCAAGCAGAGAACTGAGCTCTAGCAGGATCCATTTATTCACATGATCATTGTCCTAGCTGACCGGGCTGGAAATGAATTCACAGCAGGGAGGCCCTTGCTGTTATAATCAGGGTGGGGACCATAAAGAGTTTTAATTGCTAACAATACAAAAGGAGCAAAACTTTAAAAGGTGACGTCCTCATTTCCGTCCCCCCACCCCCACCCCCGCTGTCTTTAATCTATGATTGAAAGGATATTAAGATCTTGGGTGCATTGACAGTGCAGAGGACAAGAAGGAAAGTCTTTGGATGGGAAATATTCTTCAGCAAGAAAAGAGAGTGGAGAGGTGATTGTTAATCCACTGCAGCTGTGTTGCCCTTGTCCTTCTCTCCTTCCTAAAATTCCCCTCGTAAAAAGTGAAGAGATGATGGCTTTGGAGTATGTGTTTTTACTGGAATTGGAAGAAGCTTATTAAAAGAAGTTCTTCAGGAAGAAGCCCCAAAGTAGGACAAGACTGGTGACTTCCCCATCACTGTGCCATGTGGCATGAGGTTGGGGTGGTGTCATGGGTACGCTGATAGCTCTCACCAGTTCCTCCATTTGCAAATACTGAAACTCCTTTGCTTAACAACTGATGAATAAGTTTTCTTTTGTGTGATAAGAATAGGTGAACTTTTCCCCTGCATTCTCATCCCAGGAGCCAGGGAGGGGAGCCCAGCTTCCCTTCTCCTAGCCTTCACACCGTGGGAAAGAGTACCTAGCGTTTAAAAGTCTGATAAATGCCCCTAAACAGCTTTGGAAATCATTCAGCGTGAGCACTCACTCCTAAACAAATGTCCAAGTTCTATCACAACAGGAATGCCTCTTGGGTCTTTGACCCAGCCACATACACAGAGGTGATTCCCTTTGTAAACAGATTCATGCCACTTGTCTCTTTTCTGAAAACAGCCTCAAAGGAATTATCTGGTGAAGTCAGTTTCCTAGGAGAACCCATCACATTCCACCAGCAGATATTTCCAGCCATGCAAACCATTAGATAAACTTAAAGAACAAATTAGTCCTCATTGTAGACCACTCCTACGCTCAACCCCAGTCCACCATGTAAATCATGCTATTTTGTCCGCGGGTTTGAAGGCAAGCTTTCAGATCAGAGTCCTCCAACCAAGAGCCTCACTATATAACTCATAAGAACAATCAACCAACCACCGTTTTGTAAATTTCTCACATCTGGTATCTGCTAATTTGTGAATGGGGTCCCCACCAGCAGGAAGGGTTAGAGTTAGGGTATATGCTTAGGAGTAAGTCTTGAATAGGAAGAGGTGAGGTAAGAGCAACAAAATCGGAACTGTCCCAGGAGGTGTTGATTGAGCCTTTGTTATTTGAAACCCTTCAAATAACTACTTTTGTCTGTCTTGACTTTGTCTACTTCTCCAGTCTTATATACCTGCCACCTTAGAAACTATGAGCTATGCCTAGCCGTTAACCAATCAATTGCTGATAATTTTAGAGGAGTCAATTCCCCATCAGAATCAGAATAAAATCTATTTGACTCAATTGGCAAACAATAAACCGAACTGTACATCAGAACAGCACAAAGGAGTGGACAAAGTACGGACCTTAGACTCAGACAAACCAGAGCCCCTGTTTTGCTTCTACCTCTTACTATCAGTGTGATCAAGGCAAGTTACCCCCTGAGTCTTTGTGTTCTCCTCTGTAAAATGAGAATGATTATACTAACCTCATATGGCACAAGTAAGAATAGAATGAAAACTAAAAAAAGAATGAACTGAGAAAAAATATTTAACACACTTAGCACAGTATCACTCATAATAAAAGGCAACCAATTCCCTCCGTTCTTGATGTAAATGCAGTCACAGCTCCAAGGAGCACGTACCCACCACCTAGGATCCCAGCATTGACTAGTTCTGACATTTTGACTTGTGTTAGTTTCTTTATCTATAATAATTGGCAAAAAAAAAAAAAAAGCAGCCCAATTACCCACAAGAGTCGTCAATATTTAAGCTCCAAACACCAAACAATATGTCAAATTATGAAGTAAGCGTTTCACATAAAATAGAAGAAGGAAAGGCTGGAAAGAGATGAGAAACAAATTCACAACTTTAGCTGTCCATTCTCTGAGAGAAAGGAGTTCTATGGTATCTTAATGTGTTGTAATTTTAATATATTTTAATATAGACATATAACATTATATAAGCACATTTAATTGCATTACAGAATCTCAAGGTCATTAAGTGCAAACTCTCATCTGATCCCTGAATACCATTTAAAATGCTTTCACTTCTAATTTACTCTTTAGAGCACTTAAAAAAAAATTATATTTGAGGACCATCTGAGATACACAAAACGTTCACAACTCAAGAATAAGGGGTTAGAAGTGGCTGGGGGAGGTTATTGACTTGGGAGGATCCTCTCAATTCCTGAGTACTGAGCTGTAACTGGGTATATAGCCCCATAGTCATCCCTCAAAAGATACAGGTTAGGAGGAACTTCCAAATCGAAATCCAGTGGTTGTTCACAAGGGAGACAAGGCTGATGGGAATTGATGAGGGGAAGGGAGGACGTGACGAAAGGGGACATTCAACCGGTTGCTCTAGTCTAGCATCTCTCAGGGTGTGGAGCACCACTCACTGATATCTCAATCCTTTAGGTAAGAGAGGGTGGATATTGAAAACACAAGCTCTTGGACTCCGTCTCAGAATTATGAACAGAATCTTTGAAGATAGAGTCCTGAAATTAGCATTTTTTAATAAATATTTGCATTTTTAATAAATTCTGAATGTAAAACCAGACTTGTAATGTGAAAGAAAGTTACAGGACAGAAAATTATACTCATCACAGAAAAGAGGCAAAGCAGATTATGTATTAAAAGAGAAAAACAGGAAAATCAGGGAAGCCAATCATTTTCTTAACATGCCTATATGTCACGATGTATCATTCAGAAAGCACACCATGTAACTCATTCCCAGCTCAACTACACTGAGAAAAATTTCACTAGAAACATTACCCCACGCTTCTAAAATGATTCTCAAAGTTTAGTCAAATTAAAACCAGAAGGGTAGAAGCAGAGAATATTCACTCATCTTAATATTACTCTAACACTCACTATTATATTTTCTTTTTAAAGTCAAAACTGTAAGGTCTTTAGAGAAAGGAAAGCCTAGTGGAAAAACAATATTGTTTTGTTGGGCATAAATATGACTTTCTAGAAAACCAGTAAAGCTGCATTCAGCCACATAAATTCTTCAGAAAAAAGTTCTCAAGAGATAATAGTAGATAATTGTTCAACATTAGATCTCTAACAGAGAATTTTCTTAAAGTTCCAGCAAAAAAAAAAACCAACGCCTTTCTCCAGTTCACTGAAAGATGAGGAAAGTATAACTGATATTTACAAAAGGGTGAGTTCCTCCTATTCTGTTCTAACCAGTGCTCCAGAGAACCTAACTTGAAAACTCTAAGTCAAAAGTTAAAATATTTTAAAGCAAAATAATTAAATGCACGACAGAGAGAGAGAAATCCAAATTCAGATCAGCCATGAAATGCAGAATTTGTGATTTTACCTTGGTCATTAGATCATGTTACCTTTCGTTTACCTTATTCCTGTAATTTCACACACATCCTGAACCACATACCATTTACCTAAACCCATGCTGAGGAGCTAATTCACCTAGAGCAATCAGATAAAAGGTGACATGCACAAAGCACTGCCGAATTCTAAAAAATGAGAGGTAATATCTGTCTGGGCCAGTCAAGGAAGGTTCATGAAGATGATATGAAAAAAAATAAATAAAGCCCTAGTAATCAATATCATAGAAACACAATTTGGCAATAACTATAATAATTTTAAATGCACATGCTCTTTATTTCAGAAATTTTACTTTTATATAATACGTATAGATACATAATGGAATTTACAAATATTCCCAACATGTTTGGAAGAATGAGTATTCAGGTAGGTTCACTGCAATGTGATTGCTATTAGCAAAATAAAAGAAGGAACTCCAACATTAAATGTTCAATAAACTATGGTACATACATGCAGTGGAATAGTATGCAGCCATGGAAAACGATGCTATTGATCTGTGAGTGCTATTATTTTAAATAAAGAAAAAAGGCAAGGTGGGAACAAAGGAGCCCTGATAGAAAGTGTAGAGTTCAGTAAATAGATAATGAAGAAAGGACATTTCAAAAAGTGAAAACATGAAGTTAAAAATGCATGACATAATTGGAGAAGGACAAATCATCAAATCTGAAATAGAATGCATGAAGGGAAATTATAAAGCCAAAAACTACAATGACAGATTGGGATATTAAATATTGGATTAGGATTAGGGCTTCACTCAGTAAACACTGGGAGATCCAATCTTGTCCTTAATCTATGTTAAACTAAGCAGTATATAGATTAATCCAAAGACGAAAAAATGGGTGGAAGGGACCATTTTGAAGATTATCACAAAAGTCTAG
>NW_004443975.1:16173398-16206157 GCF_000243295.1 Trichechus manatus latirostris | reverse complement strand
GTTGCTGTTGTCATTTCTATTATTAGAGTTACTCTGCATTTTTAGAACAAATTATTAAAATAAAGCCAGTATGACATTTCCATTCGTTAAAAATACAGAATTGTATATCCATCTAAACTTTAGATGTGGTTTTCTGACAACTTACGCACACTTCGTTGTTGTGATCCTGTGCCATCAAGTTGATTCCGATTCATGGCCACCTCGTGTGTTATACAGAAAAACTGCTCCGTAAGGTTCGCGTGGCTGTAATCTTTAGAGAAACAGATAGCCAGGCTTTTTCTTCCATGGAGCCACTGGGTGAGTTTGAACCTCCAACCTTTCGGTCACCGGCCGAGAGCAAATAATTTGCACCACCTTTATGGAACCTTTGTGTACACTTTAGATGCCAGAAAATGACTTTAAGTAGCCTCATCTTCCACCACTCCCCATAAACCCTCTACGCACCAGCTACACCAAAAGGCTTGCAGTTCTCTGATAGACAGCTGATCCGCTCTGTGTGCCAGTGGAATCCTACGCAGACAACGATTTTGCGGCACCATTGTGTACTTACCTGTCTCCCCACCCAGCAGTGACATCTCTGAGGACTGGGGCCATGTTCTACTTCAGCTCTGTATTCCCACTGGCTTCTTGCTCAATTCCTGGGATATAGTAAGGATTTGGTTCATAAATGTTCATTATTTTTAAAAATAATCATGAAGTGAATGGATAAGAGGAGAAAAATGAAATCTATTACTTATGTGTCCTGCTCATCTTTTTATATGTAAAATAAAGCATGTTAGAAGAATAGCCGCTTATGTTTTCTATTCATCCTGAATTCAACAAACATTTAATAAGCACACAATTAACCACTGGGTACACAGTTGCGTATGATACCCTATGAGTGATATAAAAATGGCATAGACACTGCACACAGAGAAGACAGATTTGCAAACTGAAGGCAACAAAAAAAAACTCTGGAGAGCAGATTATTCAAACCTATCATTTTATAGGTGATGAAACTGAGGTCACAGAGTTTGACTTGCCCAAGGTGAAGAAATAACTAACATCACATGAACTTACCATGAAGTACTTTGCACGTATTATCTCCTTTACTCTTGAAAACCTCGCTATGAAATAAGTACCTTTAGTCTCCCCCACCTTACAGGCGATGAAACTTAGTGTTAGGGACGTTAAGTAACTTGCAAGTGAAGTAACTTGCCCACGGCAAAGCCCAGTCTAAGAAGGAGGCCACACGCCCCCTCGTCTAATTCTCTTGCTACCCCACCCCACTGGCTGAACGACTGAAACAAACAGAAAGCAATGTGTGAGCAGAATTCCAAGCAAGATACAACCTGGACGAACCCGGAAATCATCATGATGAGTCACAGAATGACAGATTCTGTATGCTCCCACTTCTATGAAATAAGCAAATGTATAGAGACCAACATTTATTAGTGGTGACCAGGGGTGGGAAGGTGGGGTCATGCTTAGGGAGCACTGTGCTTCTGTTAATGGTGGTGGAATAATTTGGAAGAGGAAAGTGTGATGGTCGTACGACACGAGGAACGTTATCAATATCACTGAATTGTCCGTGTAAAGATTGTTGAGTTGGCAAATGTTTTGTTGTATATATTTGTCCCACAATTTACAAACAAAAGGGGAGGACTTCCAAGTAGAGCCACTGCTAACCTGGTTTCTGTGAACAGAGCCGCCAGCGACACGAGCCTTGGCACGAGGCTTCAGCTGCAGCTCAGAGACGGGCCGATTCAGGGGGCCCAACAGCTTGTAGCTGCTCATCTCTCCTGTTATTTATTAAACGGGACCCTGGCTACTTTTTTCATGAAAATGAAAAAGAAGGCACTGTTTCTTTCTCTGTCTCCCCTCACCCTGCCCCCTTTCTCTGTCTCTGGCACACAAGAATAGAGGCAGAAAGAACACATGCGAGGCTCCGGGCTCAGAACCATAGACCATGCCCCAAGCCACACATTGTAATGTGCCAGCGCAGGCCGCTCTTCTCCAGAGCGGGACATCTCAGAGTCCCGTGCGAAGGACGCGACTCACTGCCCCGACCCCCGCTCACAGAGCGGCACGAGCCCCGACAGGGAATTCCTCAGTGAGGCACTGCTGCCCCCTAGCGTGCGGACCCCTAGAAGAAGCGACCTGGGTTGATAGACGAGGCACAACATAACCTCCAAGTTGCAGAAGGTTTGCAAATAAATATCGGTTGTTACTTTCCCCAGACCATTGTAAAAGCTAGAGAACAAATGAGCATTTATAGGTCAAATTCAGTAAATTACGGTCACAATTATAAACCAGCCAAAGACTGAGAGGCTGTGAGAGCTTCCAGCATCACAGCAACATGCAGGAAAGCACAGCACGACAAACTGACGGACAGGTGGGGAGAGTCAGCGGAGTGCCTCTTAAACTGGAGTTGGATTGGGAGAGGCGAAATTCATAGCTCCAACCACTTTCCCCAAGAAGGGTGCATACACACACACACACAAGCAGAATATACTGTATTCAGGGGGGATATCTAGAGCCTGGGAGAGAATAGCTGGGAGCTAAAGGGCAGTCAGATCGGGTTCAGAGGCTGGCAGACCACTGGTGAGTGGGGTGGGGAAAAGGGAAGATGAGAAACAGCCTCTTCGGGCCCAGCAAAGGGAGTCCAGTTACGTGACAGGAGGGTGAAACCACTTCAAAGCCTGCATACTGGCAGCCTGAATCCCACGAAGGATTGAAATAAAATACTACCTATTTCACCAGGCCTGGAGCTACAGTTCGAACAGCTTAATTCCTCCACAGAGCCTTGGTTAATGATCAAGATCCCCGTCTCTCTCTGGCCCGTTCACCATATGGAGTGGTCTGTCTTTATGTACGTGTTTTAATTTTTGGAAAGCAATATGAGACGAAGGAAAGGCATAACCTAAAGAGATATTTTTATGGGGGGAAAAAGGCATTTTATTTTTTTAGTCCTGCCACCTGCAAAGTCCTTTTAAACCACAACCAATAGAAGCTGGAAAGCAAGAGCAAGAAGCAGAGGTGGCACTAACAAAATGGGAAGGGCTCCAGGAACGCGGCTCTACGAGCAGGCGTCTAAACTGGTCGCCAAGAACAACGAGTCTTCAAAGAATATTCTCCAGGAATAGGGGCTCATATGCCTCCATCAAGACTGTTCCACGGAGCTTCTAAATGCCAGTCCAGCATCTTGCCTCAGAAGGGTCTAGTCACTTCGAGGAAAGATGATTTTAAAACACGCAGAAAGAAGTCTTACCATCTGCCTGACCTTCTGTCTACGTCTCCTTCACTCTCCGCAATCCCTTCACACTCTTCATTACCTTCCCATCACTCCTGTCTCCAGTTTGGAATGCCTTTCCTCTTTTCTGACATCTATGAAAAGTCGGACTCCATGCCCAACACCTGCAAGAAACTTTTTTCCGCAGATCACGTAGATTGCTTCCTTTCCTAAAGCCCTACCATGCACACAGCCGCCTTGCAAGGTGTCTTGCTGTCCTGATTGTTCATGTATTTGTTCTATTTCCAAAAAGATGATTAGGTGTTTTCTTTACTGTGGTACAAACATGTATGACAAAACATTTGCCATTTCATCATTTTTTAAATGGACAGTCCAATGACATCCATCATGGTGTGCACCCATCATCACTATCCATGTCTAAATTTTTCCATCACTCTTAACACTCAGCGCACCCTAGGCAGAGACTGTCCTTTTCCCCTCCCTTCAGCCCCTGGTAACTACTAATAAACTTTGGTCTCTATCCATTTTCCAATTCTAGATACTTCATTTCAGTGGGATCATACAGTGTTCGTCCTTTTATGTCTGACTTCTTTCGCTGAGCATAATGTTTTCAGGGTTCATCATGTTGTAGCATGTACTAGGACTTTCTTTTTCTTTATGGCTGAGTAATATTCCATTGTGTGTATATACCCCATTTTGCTTATTCATTCATTTGTTGATGGACATTAAGGTTATTTCCACCTTTTGGTTATTGTGAATAGTTTTACAACGGACATTTGTGTAGAAGTGTAGGTTTGCGTTTCTACTTTTAATTCTCTTGTGTATATACCTAGGAGTGAGATTGGAAGGTCGTATAGTAATTCCGTGTTTAACTTTCTGAGGAACCACCAGACTGCTTCCCACAGAGACTGCACCATTTTACAATGATTGAAGAGGGTTAGCTGTTTGGCTATTATGCTTCACGATACTTCAAGATTCCCCCAGCACCAAACTAGCCAAACAATATAATAGGTTCTCAGTAAACATTTGATGGTTGACTTGAAGTTCTAGATAAACTGTGGAATTTAGCCTAAATTAGACCTCCCATTTCTAAGGTCCTGGGTTGCCGCCAGGGTGGGGTAGGCATAGGAAAATGGGTGTTCCTTCTGAGAAAGGAACGGGCTTACCGTGATTTTTATCATTTATCATACCTTAAGCTAGACTTTTCTTGTCTCTTGCTCAAAGTCTCCAAATTACATATTCGCAAAGAAAAGGACAGCTGCTTAAAAAAGGGAACAAGAAACTAATAAAGGACTTCCTGCCCCATTTTCATCAAATCCTACAAATGTGGAGCCACCGGCCGAGCTCCGATCAAACAGCGTGTGCACGAGAGGGGCTGGCCCAACGGAGATGGCTCTGAGAAAGCTGAGCCCAGACCGAGGGAGGCTTGTCATGGCAAGCGCCCGGGTCCCGGAGAGCCTGGGGCTCTAAGATAACATGGCCACTCGCTTCAGGACAAAGAACTCTGCTGCCAAGAATTAACTCTGCAGAAAAACTGACGTGACAGAGAATCCAGACTCAAACTGAGTCTGACTGTTCCATTAAGCAGAGCCAGCCTGAGGCACAATTTTCAAACAGGCGGAGTTGGCCTTGAGCTCCCTCGATGCTCCCTTCTTGAGTCTGTCTTTCTTCTTCCCCTCAAACCACTCTCCAGGTATGTCCTCATGCAAACTGCTGGAGTCCAGGACCTTAACTCTGGTGCCGTGCCCAATCCCGCTTTTCTTAGCTGTCACTCACATTCACTAATATTCGCTCCATGTATCAAGCACTTGGTTTATGATCCACTCATACTCACTATTTGAAAAGCAATCTGATAAACTCATTGCACTGCAAAATATCAGAGCAAAAGGTTCACATGGAGATTATTTATTCTGACCCCCTTGGACCAAACCGAGACCAGAGAGCTGCTCCAGCCTCCACCAGATCTCTTCTTCCAGCTCTTCAGGTTCTACATGCAGCTCTGCGGTAAGGGGTGTCAGCGCCCTACAGGTCACTCCCATCGTCAAGTTGGGAGGTGGTAAGGGACAGAAGTCAGTTCCGGATATTTTCCTCATGGCTTTCGGTTTGCCCTTGTTCTTCTATGCTATTTTATGCTCAGCTTTTTTTCCCAGCTGTGCAGAGCTACAGCAACTCTAGACCAGATACAGAAGCCACAGCCTTCCACAGACTTCTTCAGCTCCCACAATAGTGTCAGATCAAGTCCCTATAATAAATTCCTTATTCCGTATGACTCACAGTGGTTCTCCTTTCTTCACTAAACCCGACTACAGAAATTACACACTTGTTGTTAGGTACCACCGATTCGGTTCTGACTTATAACGACCCCATTTATAACAGAACAAAACTTTGTCCACTCTGCGCCGTCCTCACAATTGTTGCTATGTTTGAACCCATTGTTGCAGCCACTGTGTCAATCCATCCCACTGAGGGTCTTCCTCTTTTTTGCTGACCCTCACTTTACCAAGCATGATGTCCCTCTCCAGGGACTGGTCCCACCTGATAACATGTCCAAAGTACATGAGACGAAGTCTCACCATCCTCACTTCTAAGGAGCATTCTGGCTGTACTTCTTCCAAGACAGATTCATTCATTCTTCTGGTGGTCTATGGTATATTCAATATTCTTTGCCAACACCATAATTCAAAGGCATCAGTTCTTCTTTGGTCTTCCTTATTCATTGTCCAGTTTTCACGTGCATACGAGGCAATTGAAAATACCAAGGCTTGGGTCAGGCGCACCTTAGTCATCAAAGTGATATCTTTGCTCTCTCTATATATATACATATATACCCTTATTAAGCCTTTAATCTTGTATTTCTAGAATAATGTGTAAACTCTTTGAAAATATTTGCAGTTTCCCGGTGTTGACTTAAATTATTTTCATTATAATCCCATTTAAACATGTACAAGTATTGATCTAGACACATGACTATAAACTGAAATAAATTTGAAATTGTAAATGTAAATGAAATTCACATCAATGAAATCCAAATCAGTCCCGTTAATTTAATGTCTGGCTGTGTCTTTTTGCTGAAATGAAGTCATGAATGAATCTGCAGCGCAGTCTCTTCCGGTATTCCTAGCCTGCACCACTGGGTGCCACATGATCCAATCCTCCTGACTGTTCCCCATATTCACATTTTTACAAAGAGTTCTTTGGTGCAGCTCTCTGGGATATCATTTGGCCTTCACCTGGTGTGAGCGCATCATTAGGCGATAAATTTCAACTCTAGGCTCCCTAGTAAAGATTAAGTGGTTTAACTTCGCCAGTGCCCAGGTCTCCCTCTTCAATCCCTCCCTCTCCTCCACAGTGTTCCTTGGGGAAGCCATTCTGTCCAGCTTACTTGAAGTCCTCATGCCAGCAGCGAAGTCAGTCTTCTCCAAGAGAGCAAGGCATTCAGCCTTTTATGCAGAAGAGCTGCTGGCCAAGGCAAAGCCCGGTCTTTACTAGAGATGGAAGAGCTGCACACCCAACTCTGCCTTATGTTGGAAAATCCAATAAAAGGGTAAAGAATGTCTTCCCTGCTTCTTCAGAATAACCAATGGCCACTGTCACACAGCTTTTGAACCTCTGGGACTTTCATCTTGGTAAGTCTAACCCTGGCAGTTTCCACACCCACACTCAGAAGCCTGTTGATAGGCATGAAAACCTCATCATGTCCACTCGGGCCCTTCCCCTGCCTGGAAAGCCACTGAGCACCTAAGGGCAGGTCAGCCACCAAAGGAGTGTGTGGCTAGCTTCTCAATTGGTGTTTAACCTCCAGCCACCATGAAGTCATACGATTCCAGCAGAGAAACTTGCAGTCTCAGAAGCACAGCACATTTGTGATAATGGTTATACCCGAAGGCTGGCTTGTTTGCTGAATTCCTATATGTGAAGTGTGATTAAAATCTGTACTTAAATCTGAAATTCCTTTCTTCCTTTATGTCCCTTGACCCAACTGACCATCAGTGAACCAGTCAAGCAGCTTATGGGACTCTGCCACCTCCCAAGAGAAAATTATAAAAATGGATGGTAGGCTGGTAATTCGTTCTTAACACAAGTTAGAACATGAGGAGGACAGCACCAGGTCTTCGTGGCAAGGAAGCCACCCCCGTGACGTTCCCTATTCTCAGCCACCCCTGTGACATTCCCTGTTTTCAGCCACCCCTGTGACGTTCCCTATTCTCAGGCTCCTGGAGCTGCTGGACTAGGCTCCCAGAGCTGGCATTGTTAGGTGTTCAAACACACCAGCACACTATCTCCCCAGAAAATCAGCCACGTTGCAGAGATTTCCAGGCACTTCCTCTAAGTCTCATTCTCAGTGTAGGGAGTCATTGAACGAGATGAAATCAAACTCTCAAAAGAAGAATCACCACAATCGTAGGAACAGCTGCCATTCCCTGGGCCTTGTCATGGGCCCAGCACTGCTCCCAGGCCTTGGCCAACAGTCTCCTAGGTAATAGAGAGCTGGGGCTCAGACAGGTGAAGTAGTTTGCCCTCCCGCACGGTAAGCGTGATGCTGGCTCAGTCTGACTCCAAAGTTCAGCTCGAGACCTCTGCAGCTCATCCTTCAGATGGCTCCCCTGTGTCAGCATGATCCCCACACCTCTCTGGCTTGTCTGAATTTTACTATAACTTTGAGATCTCTTCCACCTGCCCTTTCCCAATTACATGAAAAACAAGCTCTCTTGGATGTGTTTTCTATTATTTCCTTAAAAATGTCTTTTGACTGTTTTCAGCCAAGAGTTGTTTGAACCCCAACATGTGCCAGATGAGGTACATCTTTCCTCCTCGTACACTGCTAACATTTGCTGACTTCAGCAGGGGCAATTGTGCATTGTTTGGTGTTATGCTGACGCCCTCACTGCTAGTAGTTTTAACCAGAACCTTATTTAGACCATAAACCCATGAGAACAGGGACCACGTCTTTCCTAATGCCTAGTCCAGTTTTGGCTCAATAAACTATACGAATGAATAAAGCAAGAGAGTAAGGGAAGAAGGAAGAGAGATGCTTAAAAGCCCTCCATCTCTTGAATAAGCATTTGTTGACTGTCTAGTCAATCCAGGAGTTCCCAGGCGGTACAAACAGCTAACCCCACCAGCCGATAACTAAAAGGTTGGAAGTTTGAGTCCACCCAGAGGTACCTTGGAAGAAAGGCCTGGCAATCGGCTTCCAAAAAAAACAGCCATTGAAAACCCTATGGAGCACAGTTCTGCTCTGACACACATCAGAATCGACTCCACAGAAACTGGTTGACTCCTCAGTGGCAGGTGTAGATACACACAGTTGTTGCTAGTTGCCGTCAGTCGATTTCAACTAATGGCCACCCCATGTGTGGAGAGTAGAACTGCTCCATGGAGTTTTCAAGGCCGTGCTCTTTCGGCAACAGATCGCCTCTGGGTGGACTTGAACCGCCAACCTTTCAGACCTAGTTTCAGGCGAATGAGGGACAGAGACGTGGACACAAACCTTTAGGACACAGTGCTGGAGGACTATCAGACACTAGGTGCAAAGCAGTCAGAGAGGAGGGATGGAGAATCTGGACGGCTTCTCAGGGGACAGATGTTTCGTGTTGAAAAAAGTGGCATTCCGCGTGGAGAACTAACTAATAAAAACACATGGAAGAATAAAACACCATGGCAGGTGCTTTTCCATATGATTTCACTGAAATCCCACAGTAAACCTGGGTGATGGGCAACATCTGGCCCATGTTTAAGCAGGGGAGAAACCAGATTCAGAGGGGTTAACTGGGTTGCCAAAGATCCCCACTTGTAAATAAATCTTGGACCCAGAGTTCCACCGTGTTCCTATGATGCTCTAACTTGCAAGCTGGCCGTTTAATGCACAACACTCCTCTATTGTTCCAGAAAGTTACCAGGTTTTGCAGATTGAGGCTGATTGGCATCCCCGTGACCAGAGCCCAGTTTGTTCTGAGGCCGGTCCTCTTTTCATTCGTTAGACTCTCCTGCCCTCCTGTGGTTACTTGGAGTCACACCGGGCTGAGCGAGCTTACATCCCAACACACACGGCTCTAATGAGTCCTACAGGGCTACCTGATTGCTTGAGGGCTGCAAAACAAAAAACTCAGACCAAGAGCATTTTAAAAAATATGTGTCGAAGAATATACTCATGGTTTGAACTGATAATCTATATTTTACATAACAGAATCCACTGCTGTCGAGTCGATTCTGCCTCATAGCGACCCTACAGTGACCCTATTATAGGACAGAGGAGAACTTCCCCATAGGGTTCCCACGGACCACTGGTGGATTCGAACTGCCCACCTTTTTGGTTAGCAGAACTCTTAATCACTACGTCACCAGGGTTTCCTATACAGGAGAAGATCCACTCAAAAAAAGAGGTGGAAGAGGCACGGACACACTCAATTCTATTTATGTGCAAAGAGGAAGTGCATGTATGTTTAGAAAGCCTGGCTCAAGGGACATAGACTATCAACATAAATCATGGAAATTAAGGCACAGAATGGTGGGGAAAGGATTGCCCTAGAAAGCTCCAACGTTAAGTCTTAGACCCCAGTTACTTGTCCACCTGGCCACAATGTTGCTGGGTGGGAGCAATGTTTTCAGCCAGTTATAAAAGAAATGGCAGCCTGTCCCCCAAGAGTGGACAGCTGCATGCACTCTTTAGACGTGTGAGAACCAGATCTTGTCCTTGGTCTCAAGCAAATATTTGAGAAATTACTGCAAAGAGCAGTGTTATGGATTGAATTGTGTTCCCCAAAAATGTGTGTCAACTTGGCTAGGCCATGATTCCCAGTACTGCAGAGCTGTCCACCATTTGCTGATCTGATGTGATTATCCTTTGTGTTGTAAATCCTAACCTCTATGCTGTTAATGAGGCAGGATTAGAGGCAGCTATGTTAATGAAACAAGACTCAGTATATAGGATTAGGTTGTATCTTGAGTCAGTCTCTTCTGAAATATAAAAGAGAGGAGAGGGACCTTCTCCACCAAGAAAGAAGCACTAGGAGTGGAGTGCATCCTTTGGACCCAGGGCCCCTGTGCTGAGAAGCTCCTAGATCAGGGAAAGATTGATGACAAGGACCTTTCCCCAGAGCCAACGGAGAGAGAAAGACTTCCCTGGGAGCTGGCACCCTGAATTCTGACTTCCAACCCCCTAAACTATGAGAGAATAAACTTCTGTTTGTTAAAGCCATCCCCTTGTGATATTTCTGTTATAGCAGCACTAGATAACTAAACCAAGCTGTAACTACTAGTTTTGCCTTTTATTCTTCAGAATTCTTACTAGCTTCGATGAGTTTAAGGGTGAAATGGACATCGCCCCATCCCAGCAGAAGGAGTGTGACATACCAGTAACAGACTGCGTTCTGTTATTCAAAACCAAAGACTGTTTCTTGCCAGGAAAATGGCCAACCCTCATCACTCTTAGTAAAAATGGTAGGAAGCTAGGATTAAGATGCATAGTGAAGAATTTAAGTTAGGTGCAAAGAAGAAATTTCCACAGGGAGTATGTCTGGTAATGTGGTATGTTGCAAAGGAAATTGAGCTTAGAGGGCGGGATTTTAGTTCCTGGTCTGCCACAAACAAGCAGTGTGACTTTGGGAAGGTCCGATCACTGCTCTGGGTCTCAGTCACCTCATCTACAAAAGGAGTGTTATACTAAACAATCTCTAATGCTCCATTCAACCCTAAATATGTATATAAGCCTAAGATTCTATGATGTTTCCCTTTGGAGACTGGAGAGATCAGACACTGGTGTACTTGGAACCAGGGCAATGACTGAAATGACCTCTTCAAATCTTTAAATGGCCTTCTCTTCTGAAATCTAAAGAACTTAAGGATGCTTGTGAAAATAAGCTGTTTGCCCAGTGAATAGAATCCTAGCTTCTCAAGGTTTTAAACCTTAATGATCATCTAGCCCAACCCCCTGACTGACATTTGAATCCTGCCTCTGGTACTCCTGTGCCTTCTTGAATACCCCCAGTTTCAGGGAACTCCCTCTTTTCAAGGCAATCCAAGCAGTCTTGGATTATCTGATCATTAGAGAGGTATTGCTCATGAGTAGTTAAATCTGTCTCATTCTAGTAGCTACTCATTCATTGGTCCTAGTTTTATCCTTGGGTTCAGAGAAAACACATTCTAATTCCTCTCTCCCATGAAAGTTATTCATATACTTAAAGACATTTATCAGTTTCCTGTGAGTCTTCTTTCCAGCCGCCATAGTCACTTCAGCCTATCCCTGTCTAGCTTTGATTTTGAGTCCTTTCACCATCTGAGCATTTTCTTCTGTCCAGATCTCTTTTAAGTGTCTAAACACAACAATTAGAAATACAGCTTGGTGGTCCAAAGCATAGATTCTGGAGCCATACTACCTGGGTTCAAGTTTTAACTCTTCCAGTTACTATTAGTGTGACCTTGAACAAGGAACTTACACTTTCCGTTCTTGGTTTTCTCATCATAAAGTGTGGATTAAATGAGTTACTATAGGTGGAACATTTAGAATCTTAGAATTGGGTTGTGCAAAACGCAATGAAAGTGTTCAATAAACTATAGCAATTATTATTATTGTTACTGAAACATGGCTTCACAACGTAGAGTAAGGCTATCCCTTCCGTCATTCCAAACACTATGCCTTTATTAATGAAACTTTTAAATTCATTAGTTTTTTTAGTGCCAGCCAAGGTACAATGAATGCCCTGTCAACCAAGACCTTTAAATCACTTTCATATATCCTACTTCTAAACCACAATTCTTCAATATTGTACTTGAATTGGCTAACCCAATACCATCTTAAAACTTTTTACATTTCATTGTCAGATACATCCCTCTCCAAATAGTCAAGATTGTTTGGGATCTTCTTTCTGTGAGCCAATGCATTCAATATCCCTCCCAGTTTCAAATCATCTGTAAATTATATAGCTTCATTATAGTCAATAAACAAGACAATCCAACACAGAAAATCAGCATCAAGGAAATGAAAACCATGGAAGGAAGTAAAAACTCCAAAAACAATTATTAATATTCTCAAAAAATTACAATATACATTACACCTACGAAATACAAACAAAATTCTTTGAAAATAGAACAAAGAAAAAGAAAGAGCTCTTAGATCTTAAAAATCGGACAAAAAAAACTATAAACTCAATAAAAAAACAAACAAAAAAAAAAACCTTAATAAAAGTGTGGAAAAATAAATCTGAGGAAATCTTCCAGAGAACAGAACAATAACACAAAGCACTGGAAAGAGGGAAAGAAAATGTGAGGATCAACCCAAGAAGTCTAGTATCTGAACCAAAAAAATTTAGAGAGGACACAGAAAACAGATGAGAGGAATCAGAAACTAAATAATTCATCAAAAAAAAAAAAGAGAGATAGAAACAAATTCCAGAATAGAAGGTACAGATTTCAGATTATAATGCCATTTTCCATCAAGTGCCCAGCATGACAGATGAAAAAAGACCCAAACTGGAGGGCATCATTGTGAAATATCAAAACACTAGGAATAAAAAGAAATCATAAAAGCTTTTGATGAGGAAAAAAAATGCATGCAAAAACTCAGGATCATATGGCTTAACACTTTCCAACAGAAACACTGGAAACTAGAAGACAATGGAGAAATTCTTGACAAAATTCTAAAAGAAAATAATTTTCAATGAAGAATTCTCCACCCAGCTAAACTATCAATTAAGTGTGAGCATAGGGTATTAGTTAGCTATAGCTGTAAAACAAATCACCCCAAAAATTTAGTGGCTTAAACAAAACAAAGAATTTATTATTTATCAAAATTCTGTGTATCCACTGAGTGGTTCTTCTTGTCTTGGCTAAGGAGGCAGATCTTTGCAGTGAGTGGGCAGTTCACTTGGGCTGTATGATCTAGGATGTCCTCCCACACATATTGGCAGTCTGGTTGGTGTAGGGTAGAAGGAAGAAGGACCCTCTGTTGTTACAGCTTGTCTCTATTCCATGTGGTCTCTCATCCTCCAGCAGACTATCCCATCTTCTTCACATGGTGGTTTCAGGGCCCCAAAAAAGCAGCAAGAGAAAGCATGCCCCAGTGAGCAAGCATTTTCAGTCTTTGCTTCCTTCATGTTTGATATTGTCCCATGGACCAAAGCCTAGTGTCAATGTGATGATAAGGGATTACTTAAGAGTGTGAAAATAGAGAGGGGACTTACTCATTTTAGCAAACAAACCACCAAAGTTATACTAAAATCACTTTTTCATATGCAAGTTCTTAAAAATTAGCCTCCCATGAAATGTTTTTCAGAAGTTGTCAGGGAATGTGTTCCACCAGATAAGGAAGTAAATTAAGAAAATATAAGACTGAGAATCCAGAAAGCAGGGATTAACCACAAAAGAAAATACCCAGAAAAACATTCTTGGGTGATCACAAGTTGATAGCTCTGCAGTAGACTCAGAGAGAAATCAGTTCAAATGGCAGCAGGTCAGAATGGCCTTTAAAAGAGACTTCTTCAGTGAGGTGAATTTGATAGAACACCTTTTCCATTTCAACATACAGAGAGAAGATTTTGATAATTGGGGGAAATGTTTGGTGTTGAATTAGTGAATTGGTGATTTCTAATGAAATCTAAGCAAACCAAAAAATAAGACAATTTTATTAAGTCTAGGAAAAACAAAACATTGTGCAAGAAAGGAAAAGCAGTTGTGTATGCCACCATTATAACACCAATCGCTTTGTTTTGCATGTGTTGTAACCAGTGTGTTGAGTAATCACCTTTTAAATCATTGTTTTGAATCTTCCTTCCATACTTGACAGTAAATCTTTTAACACTTCAGGCAGGTCCCATAACTTTCCAGTTATTTTCAGCTATTAAAATTCAGTCCCATCTGGTTAACAACTCTAATTTCATATTTGGTTCAAAACTTTTCTCCCCCTCACTACAAGTCAGACCTATGGATTGAGGGACTTGGAGTGGGAAGGAAGAAACTCAAGATCACATCCTTTCCATCTTCAGTTTCCAATTCCTTTGGCGAGGGGAAAAGGGAAAGGAGATAGCAGGTGTTAGTGGAGCTCAAACACCTTCTTACTTCATTGAAGTTTCTGTAATCTTCTCTCCAGCCAACCCTGATTGGCCAGTAATGTCAGGCATATGCGGCAGGTGTCCAAAACGTGTCTCTTTTGTGGAGCTCATGAGTATATTGACTGGAGGTCACTCTAAGGGCCTCTTGACTGCACAGTTCACTGATGTGGGAAATCCCGCATCCTCCCAACTCCTGTCACTAGTGGTCCCTCCAAAAGACCCTTGCTAATGGGGTCACCTTATCCTGTGGGCACCCCTCTTACATGGATTATCAGCCAAAGAGCTCACACCCAGCTACCTTCTACAGGGTACGCTCAACCTACTGGAGACTCTCAGACCCCTGCCAGGCTCATCAGTGGTTGTGCAGATTGGAACACTGTTGCTTCTTTTCTGAGACTTGTTGTCTCCCTCCAATTCTTTGCATCTGTCAGGCAGTCAGGGGCAGATCAAGTCTGATGCCTGGGGAATGAGATGCCAGTCTCCCAACTTTGCAGCAGGCTCACCTAGTCTTTACAAACGATTGTCTTGGGGCCCTGTTCACTTTGAATTGTGGAAGGAAAAGCAACTCCTGTACTACTCCTGGGGAAAATGGGGAAACTCTTATTACAACAAACACTGTACTCCCTGTCTGTCCTTCATTCTTCAGACTTCTTATGTAAACTACCACCATTCCTAACTCTTCGTCCTTCTTTGATGTGGTGGCAGATGGTAGCAGGGAAATTCTGCTTCCTCCTAATAAACCCTGGAGGGAACTGTCAGACTCTCTTGTGCCTCTTCTTAGTGGGATTCTTTGAGCCTCTTATTTTCAGATTGGGGTTTTAGTCAGAATTCTGGATCAACAGGCTGTTACATTTGTTCCATATCTGTCTCTCCCACTAAGTTGTAAGATCCTTGAAGACAGAGGCCATGTCTTATTCCTCAGTGTTTCCCAACCCCTTGCATACTACCAGGCAAATAGAAGGCCCTCAATAACAGTAGCTATAATGACGTGAGAATAAAAGAATAATTAATAGATGTATAGACTGATAGGTAGATAGAACCTCTACCAGCTTGCTTTGACATTGACAAAGAAAAAACCACTTTCTATAATGGTCTCGTGTGTTAATCACAGCCTGAGACAGCAAGGACACAACAGCGAGAATTTCATTTAGGAGCAACCTGGAACTGATTAGTTTAGGCTGTCTTTCACTCCTTTTCTTCCTCATTCTCTCAGGCTTTATCAACCTCAAGAACAATGGTACTCACACTATATTAAAAAGAGAAAAAATAAAATATCTGGATTCGAAATTTTTTTAATATCCCTGGTATTTTTAAGACTCAAGGCTTTTAGTGATGGCCCAAGATAGATGCTTAGTTACACACACCATGATGTCCCCCTGCAGCAAGGAACCGAGAAATCAAGTGAAACGATGACAATCTGGGAAGCCAGAAAAGCAAACATAAGGATGAAGAATTAGATCGAACACCGAAGGGAAAGAAAAACAATGTAAATAGCAAATGAGGAGACTTACTGACCGTGGGTGCCCTGCCAGCCAGCCCTGCACAGTATGACCATCTGAGACAAAGTGAGCAATGTTCACGGATGAGGAGCACAGGAAGGCAACTTCACAGAATCCTTAATAGGAGAAAGCTATACTGTGTAGGCAAACCTGGAGCAAAGCAGAACACGAACTGGATCCAAGGAGAGAAAGAACAGGAAGGCAGGTGAGGGCCCTAGGGATCCAGGAAACCACACAGCAGAAAGGAAGCCAGAAAATAGGGTCAGAACTATTCACCAGCAGTGGTCCCTCATCATTTGGATGGGTGGCATCGTGGATTGGAGGATCCTTGGAGTGGCAGCTAGAGTTCCCCCACCTGACCAGACTCATAACACACCTCCCCTCCACATTTGGTTGGGGCCGGGTCCTGATCACCAGCTGCACTCTGTGGGAAGTGCTCCAGTGCCCACACCAGAGACTGGGGAAACACGCTCCCTCCCTCCTTCCCCCACCCTCCTGGTGACCATAAGTGTGCCTCCCTTACCCCCCACCTGGTAAATCATGGCATGCACTTCTATGCCATCAGACCAGTGACCAGAGGCTCACCCCCACCCCATCCACCACCATGCCACCCTGCCGACCCAGCAACTGGCAGTGCAAGCTCCCAAGTCACCTGCCCAGTGACCGATGACCCATGCACTCTCGCCCTGACCACCCTGCAACTAGTGGTTCACACATACAGTGCCCAACCCAGCAACCAACAAGAAAGCTTCCTGCACCCATGCACTGTGACTAGCTAGACAGACACATCACCTCATCATCAATGCCAGTCACATATTGACAGGTGCCATCTGCACCTCTGCCAAATGACAAGCAGGAGATCCCAGTGTCCTCATCCAACATCCACCCAGCTGCAATGTCACACATCCCACACCCACACAGTCCCTGCAAACCATCTGCACTTGCACTGAAACCCCTTGATATTCCACCACCCACTGAGATACCAATTCATGTACACACTGGGCCTACCCCATCCATTTGGGAGATAGACTGCCGTGACCTCCAGAGAATGTGCTAACTGCTAGCACCAACCCAGGAGGACCCCATGGTCCCACAAAAGCTGTGGAGTACCCTGATCACCCAACACTTGTATGCAATATCAGGGAAAGAATCTGCTCTCTCACCTCCACTCAATCTGGTAAGAGAAGATATATGAGCTTAACTATAGAGGACTTGCATGTGGGTGTGACCCACCATACCCACTAGTGACAGAAAATCATGCCCAGCCAACAGACACCACCAAAGTCACACATAGATCAGAACTACAAAACAACAATTAAAATAATAAAAAGGAAGAAAGAAATTCTAAAGAGAAAGAGAAGAAACAAAGCTTCCGATACATCAAAACAAAACAAAAAAATCAGCACAAACACATATACAATCAATAAAGATATAAATAAACAAATTAATACTTTAATGTCTCAGAGACGACAGACAATAACAGCCATATGAAAAAACAGAATAAGATGACTCAAACAAGTGAGCAAAATAAAGGGGCAGAAAACCTTCCTGAAGAGGAAATGGTAATAAAACTACCTGATAAAGAGTTCAAAAGACTTATATATAGAATCCTCATATAGATCAAGGAAAACACGAACAAAACCCTAGAATAATTTAGGAAAACAACATGAGAACAAAATGACAAAATAAATAGACAATTAGAAACCATACAAAAACAACAACTAGATATCCAGAAGATTAACAATAAGACAGCAGAAATAGATAACTCAATGGAAGGACATAAAAGTAGAATTGAATCAATGGAAGAGAAAATAAGTAAAATAGAGTACAAATCCCTTGATACTAATTTGTTTGAGGAACAGTCAGAAAAAAGAATGAAGAAAGCCTAACAGTTATGTGGGACACTATCAAGAGGATTAATTTACACCTAATAGGATTCCAGAAGAGGAGGAGAAAAAAGGACAGAGATAATTGTTGAAGATTTATTGGCAAAAAACTTCCCTAATATCATGAAAGACGAGAAAGTTTACATCCAAGAAGCTCAGTGAACCCCATACAAGATAGACCCAAAAGAAAGTTACCAAGACATATCATAATCAAACTTCTCAAAACCACAGACAAAGAAAGAATTCTGAGAGCATCTCGTAAAAAATGAAATCTCACTTACAAAGGGGCACCAATAAGACTAAGCACTGATTTCTCAGCAGAAACCATCCAGGCAAGAAGGCAATGGGATGACATATATAAAGTCCTGAAAGAAAAAAATTGCCAACCAAAAAGTATATATCCAGCAAAACTGTCTTTCAAATACTATGGCAAAACTAGGACATTACCAGATAAACAGAAATTAAGGAAACTTGTAAAAACTGGACCAATATTACAAGAAATATTAAAGGTAGTCCTTTGGAAAGTGAACCAACATCAGACACCAACCTGAGATTAAGACACACAACAGCATCACCCAGACACCAAATCAGATAAAGAATTCTCGAAAGTAAAATGAAGCTGCAAAACTGAAAATGGGAAACCAGAGATGTCAATCTGTAAATGATGACAACTTCAAAACAAAAAAGGGGAATAAATGGTTATTGAACTTCCATATGGAGAGGAAATCAAGGTGATATAGAGATATAACAGACTGCTTTAAACTTAGGAAGATAAAGGGAAATTTCAGAATAAACACAAAGAAAACTAATAAATCTACTCACCAAAATAAATAAGAAGAAAATTTAAAAGACTCAGTAAACACAAAATCAACAACAATGAAGGATACAAAAAGAAAAACCATAAACAAAAAGAACTCAGCACAGAAAATAAACTGGAACAAAGAAACTTTTAAGAACACACACACCAAAAATAGCTGAACAAAATGGTGGCAGTAAATTCATACCTATCAATAATTACACTGAATGAAAATGTTTTAAATGCACCAGTCAAGAGACAGACAGTGGCAGAATGGATTAAAAAAACATGACTCATCAATATATTGCCTATAAGAGACACACCTTAAACACAAACAGGTTAAAAATTAAAGGAAGGAAAAAAATATATCCAAGTAAACAGTAATCAAAAGATAGCAGGAGTGGCAATGATAATCTCTGATAAAATATACTTTAAGTCAAAATCCATTATAAGAGACAAAGAAGGGCATTGTATAATGATTAAAGGGTCAGTCCACCAAAAGGACATAACCATAATAAATATGTATGAACCTAATAACATAGCTCCAAAATACATAAAACAAACTCTAACAAAATTGAAAAGAGAAATAGACAGTTCTACAATAATAGTAGGAGACTTTAACACACTGCTTTCGATGATGGACAGAACAACTAAAAAGAAACTCAACAAAGATACAGAAGATCTAAATAATACAATCAACCAAGTTGACTTCATAGATATATACAGAACACACCACCCAACAGCAGCACAGTGCACATTCTTCTCCAATGCACATGGATCATTCTCCAGAATAGACCATATTTTAGACCACAAAGCAAGTCTCAATAAATACAAAAACATAGAAACAATGCAATAAAGCTATAAAACTAGAAATCAATCACAGAAAGAACAAGAAAAAAATTAAATGCATAGAAGCTGAATAACACCTTACTTAAAAAGTATTGGGTAATAGAAGAAACTAAAAATGAAATTAAAAAATTCCGAGAATCAAATGAGAATGAAAACACAACATACCAAAACCTTTGGGACACAGCAAAAGCAGTACTCATAAGAGAATTTATAGCAACAAATGCTCACATCCAAAAAGAAGAAGGATTCAAAATCAATAGTTTAACCCAACAACTCAGACAAATAGGAACGGAGCAGCAAAAGAAAACCACAGTTACCAGAAGAAAGGAAACAATAATGATAAGAGCAGAAATAAATGAAATTGAAAACAGAAATACAATAGAAAGAATCAACAAGACCAGAAGTTGGTTCTTTGAGAGAATCAATAAAATTGACAAACCACTGGCCAAACTGACAAAGGAAAAGAATGAGAAGATGTAAATAACCAAAATAAGAAATGAGATAAGGGACATAATGACAGAACTAATTGAGATAAAGAGGATCATAATAGAATATTATGAAAAATTGTACCAACAAATTTGAAAATCTAGAGAAATAGACAAATTTCTAGAAACACACTACCTACTTAACCTAATACAAATAGAGGTAGAAAATTTGAACAGACCCATAACAAAAAAAGAAATTGAAGAGACCGTAAAAAAAAAAAAAAAAAAATTCCCAATAAAAAGAAACCCCAGCCCAGAGAGCTTCACTGGAGAATTCTACTAAACATTCAGAGAAGAGCCGACACTAGCGGTACTCAAACTACTCCAGAACATAGAAAAGGAAGGAATACTCCCTAATTCCTTCTATGAAGCCAGTACAACATGGATACCCAAACCAGAAAAAGACACCACTAAAAAAGAAAGTTACAGATTAATATCCCTCATAAATATAGATACATATATTCTCCACAAAATTCTAGCCAACAGAATTCAACAGTATATCAAAAAAAAAAAATAATAATACATCATGATCAAGTGAGATTCATACTGGGGATGCAAAAACAGTTCAACATTAGAAAATCAATCAACACAATTCACCACATAAATAAAACAAAGGAAAAGCATCACATGATCATCTCAATCGATGCAGAAAAGGAATTTGATAAAATCCAACATCCTTTCCTAATAAAAACTCTCAGCAAAATAGAAATAGAAGGGAAATTCCTCAACATAATTAAGGGCATATGTGTAAAACCAACAGCCAATGTTATTCTCAATGGAGAAAGATTGAGAGCATTCCCCTTGAGAATAGGAACGATGCAAGGAGGCCCTCTGTCACCACTCTCATTCAATATTGTGGAAACTCTGGTGGCATAGTGGTTAAGAGCTACTGCTGCTAAGCAAAAGGTCAGCAGTTCAAATCCACTGGCACTCCTTGGAAACCCTATGGGGCAGTTCTACCCTGTACTTTAGGGAATCAACCAGACAGCAGGAGGTTCGTTTTTTTTTTTTTTTTTTTGATTCAATATTGTACTGAAGTCTTAAGTGGAGTGAAATGGCAAGAAAGGGAAATAAAGATATCCAAATTGGAAAGGAAGAATTAAAACTATCCTTATTCACAGATGACATGATCCTATACTAGAAAATCTCAGAGACTCCACAAGAAAGTTATGGGAACTAACAGAAGGATTCAGCAAAGTGGCAGGCTACAAGATTAACACACAAAAATCAGTTGGATTCCTCTACGCTTACAAGGAAGACTCCAAAAAGAAAATCAAGAAAACAATACTGACCGAGTTACTGGGCTGAGGGCTAGGGGCCGTGGTCTCAGGGACATCTAGCTCAATTGACATAACATAGTTTATAAAAAGAATGTTCTACATCTGACTGTGGTAACGCCTGAGGTCTTAAAAGCCTGTGAGTGGCCATCTAAGATACATGTGCTGATCCCATGCAGACTGGAGCAAAGAAGAACGAAGAAAACCAACGGACTAATGGACCACAACCACCACAGCCTCCACCAAACTGAGCCCAGAAACCACTAGATGGTGCCTGGCTACCACCACCCACTGCTCTGACAGGGATCACAACAGAGGATCTCAGACAGAGAGGGAGAAAAATGTAGAATAGAATTTAAATTCACAAAAAAAAAAAAAAAAAACCAGACTTACTGATCTGATAGAGACTGGAGAAACCCTGAGAGTATGGCCCTCGACACCCTTTTAACTCAGTACTGAGGTCACTCCAGATGTTCACCCTTCGGTCAAAGATTAGACAGGTCTACAGGGCAAACAATAACACATGTGAGGAATGTGTTTTATCTTTCAGTCATGCATACGAGTCTAAATGGGCACACCAGCCCAAAAGCAAAGACGAGAAGGTAGGAAAGGACAGGAAAACTTGATGAATGGCAACAGGAAAGCCAGGGTGGAGAAGGGGAGAGCTCTGACACATCATGAGGTTGGTAACCAATGTCACAAAACAATTTGTGTATTAATTGTGTAATGAGAAACTAACTTGCCCTGTAAACTTTCACCTAAAGCACAATTTAAAAAATAATAGTAATACCATTTACAATAGCCCCCAAATGGATAAAATACCTAGGAATAAACCTAACCAGGGACATAAAAGACTTATACAAGGAAAAATATAAAACATTACTGCAAGAAACTAAAAGAGATCTACATAAATGGAAAAACATTTCATGCTCATGGATTGAAGGACTTAATGTGAAAATGTCAATACTACCAAAAGCAATCTATAGATATAATGCAATCCCAATCCAAATCCAAAAAACATTCTTTAATGAAATGGAAAAACTAATCTCCAACTTTATGTAGAAGGGTAGGAAGCCCCGAATAGCTGAAGCAATATCGAAGAAGAACAAAGTAGGAGGCCTCACACTTCCTGACCTCAAAACTTACTATGTAGCTACAGTAATCAAAACAGCCTGGTACTGGCTCAGTGACAGACGCACAGACCAATACAATAAAATTGAGAACCCAGAAGTAAATCCATCCACCTACGGCCAGCTAATCTTTGACAAAAGGTCAAAGTCCATTCAGTGGGGGAAGAAACAGTCTCTTTAACAAATGGCACTGGGAAAACTGGATAATCATATGCAGAAAAATGAAAAAAGATCCATACCTCACACCATGCACAAAAGCTCACTCAAAATGGATCAAAGATCTAAATGTTAAAGCTAAAATTATAAAGTTTCTGGAAGTTAACATAGGGTCAAAAGTAAGGGACCTAATTTTCTGCATAAATAGCCTATCAAACCTAAAAATGCACGAATTACAGAAGATAAATTAGATAAAATTAAATACTTATGCTCATCAAAAGACTTTACCAAGAGAATAAAAAGAGAACAAATCTTTGGCAACGACATATCTGATAGGCGTCTAATCTCTAAAATATACAGAAAACTTCAACAGCTCAACAACAAAAAGACAAACAATCCAATCAAAAAATGGGCAAACGACATGAACAGACACTTCACCAAAGAGGACATTCAGGCACCACCAGATACATGAAAAGATGTTCACAATCATTATCCATTCCAAAACCTAACCCATTGCTGTTGACTCTGACTAATAGTGACCCCACAGGACAGAGTAGAACTGCCCCACAGGGTTTCCAGGATTGTAAATCTTTACGGAAGCAGACTGCCATATCTTTCTCTCACAGAGCAGCTAGTGAGTTCGAACCACCAACCTTTCAGTGAGCACCCAAGTGCTTAACCACTGCGCGACTAGGCCTCCTCATTAGCCATTAAAAAAAAAACCAAACCTGTAGCTATCTAGTCGATTTTGACTCATAGCAACCCTATAGGATAGAGGAGAACTGCCTGCATAGGGTTTCCAAAGAGTGGCTGGTGGATTCAAACTGCCAACCTTTTGGTTAGCAGCCAAGCTCTTAACCACTGTGCCACCAAGGTTCCATTAGCCATTAGAGAGATGCAAATCAAAAAGACAATGAGATATCATCTCACCCCTGCAAAAATGACAATGATTAAAAGAAAAAAAACACTCAAAACTAATGCTGGTGAGGTTGTGGGGGGATTGGAACTCTTGTACATTGCTGGTAAGATTTTAAATGGTACAGTCATTATGGAAAACACTATGATGCCTCCTTAAAAAGCCAGACATAGAAATACCTTATGATCCAGGCAAATATCCTAAAGATATAAGAGCAGTGACAGCAATAGACATATGCACTCCTATGTTCACTGCAGCATTATTCACATTAGCAAAAAGATGGAACAAACCTAAGTGCCCATCAACAGATGAATGGATAAACAAATTGTGGTGCATATATACAATGGAATACTACGTAACTATAAAGAATAATGTGAAGTCTGGGAAACATAGCATGGATGCATCTGGAGAACATTATGCTGAGTGAAATAAGGCAGTCACAAAAAGACAAATATTGTATGGTCCCACTACTATAAAAAATCAAGAAAGCAAAGTTCTTTGATGGTTACCAGGGATGGAAGAGAGAGGGAGGCGGAATCACTTTCTAGATAGCAGGCACTTGTTATTTTTGGTGATGGGAAAGGCAATCCCATATAGATGAAGTCATAACAACTTGACCAGTGTAAATAAAGACACTAAGAAGTACACAAGAAAAAGGAACAATCTCAGTAAATGCTATAACATATACAATTTTGCAACAACAGTTAAAAACAAAACAAAAAATCTGTGTGTGGTTACGTCGGTAGATATGGACGCATATATGTGTATAGGAAGACATATTCGAGTAAATGCATGTGCATGCACAGGCATATCTGTAGGCGTATGTATATACACGGTTGTGTGTGCTGCATATATATCCACATATATAACAAACCACATAGAAGGAACGTATCCACATAGACGTATCCAAATAACTCGTGGGATTGGTTTACTCAGTTAAAAAGGCTTGAGACCATAGTCTAGGGGGACAACTTAGTCAACTGGCATAAAATAGTTTACAAAGATAATGTTCTACATCCTAACTTGGTGAGTAGTGACTGGGGTCTTAAACGCTTGCAGTGGTCATCTAAGATACAACTATTGGTCTCTACTCATACGGAGCAAAAGAGAATGAAGGAAATTAAAGGCTCAAAGAAGAAACTAGTCCATGGGACTAATAGCCCACACTAACCACAACCTCTTCAAACCTGAGATCAAAAGAACTAGATAGTGCCCGGCTACCACTACCAACCATTCTGACCAGGGACACAATCGAAGGTCCCAGATAGAATGGGAGAAAAACGTAGAACAAAACTCAAATTCCTAAAAAAGGCCAGACTTCCTGGAGCAATAGAGACCAGAGGAACCCCTGAGACTATCACCCTAGGATATCCTTTGAACTTAGAATTGAAGCTATTTCTACTGGTCACCTTTCAACCGAATAATAGATTGGCTTATAAAATAAACAATAGCACCATGAGTAATGTGTTCCCTTAAACAATTAACTATATGAGACGAAACGGTCAACAATTACCCAAAAGCAAAGATGAGAAGGCAAGGAGGGGAAGGGAAGCTGGATCAATGGAAACAGAACAAACACAATGGAAATCATGAGAATGCAGGCGCACTGTAAAAATTGCAACCAATGGCACAGAACAATTCGTATAAAAATTGTTAAAGGAGAACCTAATTTGCTATGTAAACTTTCACCTAAAGCACCATAAGATATTAATTTTTTAAAAAAAGGGAGAGAGAATCAAGACGTTTAAAAATGTTCACCATTGTGAAATCATATTTAAAAAAAAACCCTTAAACAAGTAACTGTCAGAATTTTACCTTGCAAATGCTTTCTAGAAGTCAGATCTGGAAAGGGGACAAAAAAAGTCTGGCATGTCCGTTGCTGAGACTTTTCATTTATTTCTTCCTAAGGATTCATCCTTCCAGGAACATAATCCATCAACATTTCTGAGTAACTAAGCCAAGAAGGACCAGAAAGCAAGAAACATGAAACGCACTCCAGACGCTCCAACTAACCTCCTTTGAAACTAAACAAATAATGCTATTTGGTTTCCTCATCTGTTAAATGAGGAAGTTGAACCTCATGAAATTAAGATACTTTCTGCCTTAATGGGTATAGAGTTTCTATTTGAGGTGATGGGAAAGTTTTGGAAGTAGTGGTGAAGTTTGTACAACATTATAAACATATGTAATGCCACCTAATTACACGTTTAAAAGAGTTTAAAATGGCAAATTTTATGAGATATGTCTCTGTGAGTTGGAATCGGCTTGATGGCAACAGGTTTGGGGTTTTTTTGGTTTATATATTGTATACATATAATATATAACATATATATTATATATAATAGATATAAAACTTTTAATAAAAGATCCCTTGCAGCTCTAAAATTCCATACTTTTAAGATCTGTTCAGTAACAGTACGTATTAAAGAGCCACGAAAGATCTACCAATGACAAAGCTCTTCTCTAAAGAGAAAATAATTCCCAAACCAAATGGCCTCCCAAAGAAGTTCATGCCCTAATACCTGGATATATTACCTAACATGGCAAAAGGGATGTTACAGATAATTAAAGTTAGGGACCTTAAGATAAGGAGATTATCCTAAACTATCTGGAGGGGCTCAGTCTAATTACTTGAGCCCTTAAAAACAGAAATTTCTTTGGCTGGAGTGAGACGTGCGGCAGAAGCATAAGTCATACAGATTCAATGGGTGAGAGGGACTCAACTCACCCTTACTGTAGGGGCCACGTGGGATGCATGAGAAAGAATACAGGCAGGTTCTAGGAGCAAAGACTGGCCCTCAGCGGACAGCCAGCAAGAACACGGGAACCTCCGTCCTACACCCTGGAGGAGTTGAAGGCTACCAACAACCTGAATGAGGTTGGAAGTTAAGTTCTTCCCCAGAGACACCAGGAAGGAACGCAGCCCCTAACATCTCGATCTCAGTCTTGTGAGGCCCCGAGCAGAGGAACCAACGGAGCCATGATGCGCCTAGACTTCTGACCGAGGGAAACTGTGAAATAATAAATTTGTGTTGTTTCAAGCACCTACATTCTTAGTCATTTGTTATGGCAGCAGTAGAAAACTAAGATGCCAAGCATGCCTTTATCATCACCTGTGTCCTGAATTAATTTTCTACTTGTTTCTAAAGAAAAAAGAAGAGAAGAAAAGCATGTTCTACCACCTCTAGAGGATAGAAACTCAGCAGACTCCACCTTTTTTCCTTTTAATTAAATGTGTATTAACTATGTGTAAACAACATCATTGACGTTTTCCCACCTTTACGCATTTATTGTCCCCAAAATTGTCAGTACTAACCATTCTGAAATTAGTCTTTAGTTTAGGAAATTTTAATTAAATTATTTTAAGGAAAAATAGAATTTTTTTTTAATGTTTCCAACTTCTATTGCCTCTTTTTCCTCCCTTTTGAGCCTAAGTAAGAAGAAAGAGGAGAAGAAACTGCTTTTATCACATCGGCAACCTTCATGCTATTCTCATTAAGAAACTTTCAGTGTTTTATTACAACTTCCTCTGGCCAAAGAATTATGCCTGAGTAAGCCTGTTCCATGACATCATTCCCTCCCAAGAGCAACGTTCCCTCCTTGCAGAGTACTGACCGTGTACCAGACACTGTTGCTGAGTGCTCTGGACCCATGTTTTTCAAACTATGGGTCATGACACCCATGAGTGCGTTGTGGAATTAATTTAATGGGTCATGACCAGAATTTTTTAAAAAGTGAAATTGAATAGAACAGAATATATCAGAGTGCATCACACATGGTAAGGGTTAGTACTGTTTCACGAAATTTTTGTTACAGTTATGTGTATCCCTCTGTTTGTATATCTAGTTAGACCAAGTAGAGATGTAAAAAATGCATTTCTACTGTAGATCACAGTCAAAAAAAAAATTGAAAGTCAGTGCTTTAGATCCATCATCTCATTTAATTCTCACAACTACACATAAGGTAGGTGCAGTTATTATCCTCATTTTGAAGACACGAAAACGAAGACTATAAAAGGATGAGCAACGTGCTCAGGATCTAACAGACAATAAATGATAGACCTGGAATTCAAATCTAGACCTGTGGACTCAAGTCCATGCTCTTAATCATACATTATGCTGCCTCTCCTCTTTAGGACTGAGAAATAGAACAATAAGAGGCCATGTTTACAGCCATGTTCATACATTTTGATAAATGTCCTAATATAAAGGAAATACATATACATTTCCTAGACTATGTTCAGGCTTGCATAGATCCATTCTGCTTTCCACCCTGTCAAAACCAAGTTACATGCAATCGTGTTTAGGATGACAACTGGTTAGTAATATTCATGCATTCTGTTACTATTTTTCTCAAAGCTTTTACTGAAATTAGATGTGCAGAAATGACAGCAAAGCCAATGAATCAGTAATAGTATTTCCTTCTTGGTTGCATTCAACACTTGTCATGGCGTTAGTGGGTATATTGAAGGTTATCTGAGCTTCTCTTCAGTCTTCATCTCAACCTTCCATTGCCACTTTGAGTTTCTCAAGCTATGCTGTGCCCTACAACTCTCTCCCCCAACCAATCTGGAAAGGCAGGTCAACAGCCGGCTAGGTAAGCCACTTAATATTTCCAGCAGACAGCTACTTCACCGTGTTCGACCTGTGCTCACAGACATCCACCCAACTCAACCACACACAGAGCCATGGAAACAGAGGAGCAACACTTCAAAAGACTTCGTCAGCACGTTTTGTAAATTGTGCACACACTTAGAAACAGTGTGTAATTCTCTAATGTTCCTCTCCCTGTCCTAACCTGTGTCTATCTTCCCAGTTTACTTCCTGCAATCTGACCTCCTGAGGACATCAGAGAACAAATCACATATGTGGAGACATGAAGCCACATTTACATTTCTTCCTCATCGTTTCTATTACTGGCATTAAAAACAGGTTTTAAAAAAAGAACACTTTACAGGAATATGATTTATTTTTCCTGCTACTATCTGCTTATCTTCCCCGCTTTTTTGTGAAAGGAACAGAGGACATATTACAGAAAAACTTATGAGAATAATTTGAAGTTATCCAAAATCTCAACTGACAAATGATATGGTTTTCTATAGACATAAAGCCAATTCTTTTTGCTGAGCTCGACGGTAGGCTGAATGATTTGTCAGCCTTTCAAGCAGTGTTGCAGATGTGACCTAAGCAGCCCAAAATGATGACAAGTATCTGATTCTCCTCTCATCTCAACCCTTGAATTCTGCCACTTTGCAAGAATTTATATATATGTATATATATATAAAGCTTACTGGGCAATGAAAGCTTGGATCAAAGTGACCAGCCAAACAACCTCACTCCAACATTGACACCCTGTCAAAGCCTGCACAGGAATAAAAACCAACCTACTCAAGGTTAAACATTTTGGCACTCAGTTTCCACGCATATAAAATGGGGAGAGTATGTTCATTTAAATCATATTATGCTAAATAATCCCCTGATTCCTCCAATCCTGCCCATTGAAGGTTGAGGGAAACAAATTAGCCCTTTTTGTATAAACTCAGGAAGTCTTTATTCACAGTCAGAGACAAACTCAACCCCATGGCAGAGCCAAAGAGCCTTGCTGACTGTAGGTCTGGCCAGCTGAATGATAGAATCCACCATGTCCTGGTTCCTCAAGAGCTTTAGATCTGCACTCAATAAACTCACCGTAAAAAATGGCCTAAAATCATAAAAAGTCCTTATAGATTTCTCCCCTGATCAAAGTGAATCCAGTCCTTGCACAGAATGCCCAAGAACACCAGGCTGAGAGAACAGGATTTTTCTAGGACTCGGAGCTTTCAAAGTCCTTGAGTTGCCTAGTGATGATCTGGAGTAACCTTCAAGCAACTGGTTCAATTATTTTGACTGATGCAAACTATATTATTCAATCAAATCTGATGTTCAGATTGATCAGTAAGCTCAACCAAATCAGAACAAGTCAGTAGAGAACAAAGATCTACCTTTGGAGGAATTCAGAAGGAAAATGAATTGCCAGGATATGAGATGAAAACATAAGTTTCTAATACAAAACTACTGGAACATTTGTGGTAGCTGGATAGTCCATAACCACCAACTTCAAGAAAATCGATTGCTTTGGTTTCTGCTGCCAGGGGATTCCTTTGGCTTTGTATTTTCAGTACCGCCATCGCCGAAGTACAGACTGCTCTGTGCTCTGACCTCACTATCAACCAACCTGGACCACTTCAATTCTTGAAGCTACCCCGAGAAGTTTCCTAACTTCTGAAAAAGCAACACAGTTATATCCAACCGTGATCTTATAGAAAAATCCAGTAAATAAGGCAACACAAGTTCCAGTCCAGCAAGCCAACTAACTAGAAGAACTCTCTCCCCTAGGAAGCCTTTCGGAGCACCTATTTCTAAGAGACCTGGGAATTTGCTTAGGAGCTTTTTCAGGGACCATCCAACCCATATGAAGCCCTACATCTCAAAAAAGAAAAGATAAAATGTTGGTCGAATGAAGTTCAACCCACTAACTCCCAGCCTTCTTTTCTCCACCATCCTCCCATCCAGGGACATGGAGACAAGAAACATGGCCTCCTTAAAAACAGGACCAAAATCCTAGTCTTACCCATCACCTCTCGTCTTCACACTACCCTGATCCTTCCAGAAATAAAGCATGACAGTTGAATCTTCCAGCAGACAAGTTTACCTCTCATGACCTTGGCAACACTGAGAGAGCACTTGTTTCCTTCGATTCGATAGTCACTACTTGAATAATTACTTTAGATAATCCCTACAAATAAACATTCTCTCTATAATAGTAGCTATTCCATTGCTGGCTTTAATGTTATTCAGCTTCTTCCAAATAAACAGCACTTCCCAATGCCCGGAAAGTTCCAACCTTGTTCCAAAGTTCTGTATTACTTTTCCATTATCTCAGGGCAGCAATAATAATAATAATAACAGCTATAACATCTTCCTTCTTCTAAAGAATCCTGGCTACTTCTTGTACGTTTCTGGTTTGGAACTCTCTAGCGGACTCTTTTTTTTTTTTTTTTTTTCCTTCCTCCTCCTCCTTAGTGGAAAATGTTACTTCTAGCTGCTGGAGTTAATTTAATTTAATTTAATTTAATTACACCATTCTCCACACATGCCCATGGGCTCTTGGTAATAGTTGCATTTTTAATAAATCTAATATATAATAATGACTTTGTTTTTAATTTTCCACTGAAAATTGGCCCCTGAGTTGAATACAGATCTCCAGACAGGGGTGTCTGCTTCACTCTGTGTGATTGGGTTTCAGGGAACCGAGAGGCTTCTAATTGGAAAATGGCTTTTCCTTCACCCTCTATCTCACACACCGGTGTTTAATGTCCTCAGCAAACATTCCACAGGACATAAAATGACTGGTTGTTTCAGTCAAAACGATCAAACTGGTTGTGCAGCCATTCCTTGGGCTGGGCTGTGAAAAGAAAATGAAGGTGTGCAAATGGTCCCTGGCCAAGATCATAATACAAAGAGATTCTGTGGACAGTACCCTCTGGTAATGGCCTTTACCGAGTGACACACTGCCCTCTGCCTTCAGCCACGAGTCACTGGGCCAACTCAGAGCTGTAACTAAGCCCAATCCAGTTATAGGATGAATCCCAGGATCAATCCTATGACCACTGATCTCTTCTTTGCAAAGACCGTCCCATAACCATTGTTGATGTTTATTGATTTGCTAATTTATTACTGCTTGTCCACGTTCAGTTCACTCAACTATATGGTAAATTAACCAAGTTTTTTAGTTTTTTCCTTGTTTTTCTCACCTATCCCAAGTGCTCATTAGAGTGCTCAAAAAAGCCAAACTCATTGCCATCAAGTCAATTCCAACTCACGCGACCCCATGTGGTACAGAGTAGAACTGCTCCGTAGGGTTTTGTTGGCTGTAATCTTTATGGAAGCAAATTGTCAGGCCTTTCTCTTATGGTGCCTCTGGGTGGGTTCAAACCTCCAACCTTAAGGTTAGTAGTTGAGCAGAAACTCTTTCCACAGCCCAGCACTCAGCACCATGATATGTTCTCTGTAATATACATAGCTACTTTTATTGGGGACTTACCATGTGTCAGACACCATTCTAAGCATGTTACGTTTATACGAGCATCTCATGCTACTATTCCCATTCTGTAGATGAGAATAGGAGTCCTAGAGCCTCCAGTTCACCCTACCACACAGTAGAAGAACTGTCCAATCCCAGAGTCGGAGCTCTCAGCCACTAAGCTGTGCTCACCAGGTAAAGCCCTGTCCAGCAACATCAGCAGCAAGGCACTCAGGAGTGTTACAGATGTTTTAAGAAATTGGGCATCCTCTTGGAGTCAAGTATAAAAGAACAACCTAAGCTCTCTTAGCCAGTAACTGAGCTCTGTACATAAGAAAACTTCAACATAGATTCCAAGCAGGTATGAGAAATTTGGACAAGCAGGACAAGCCAGAGTCTTCCAAATCGAGATTAAAGAGTTCCGGCTGCACTCTCTCTCACTTGACCACCACAGAGGATGGCTGCTTTGAAGCACTAGTGCAGGGGACTGGTTCCACTATGGCGTCCTGAAGATCTTGCATGTATCCACATAGATCACACCGGCAAAGGCTTGACCTGCAGCTCCTCTGAGTCTTGGAAGAACATCTCACAATCCTCCTGGAACACAGTAGCATGGGAGGTGTATGAGGGGCTGCTAGACAGATTGCCTACTGGCCTCTCTATCTCTTCTGGGAGGCTGGTGGGAGACAGTTCTTTATCACCTCCTACTTCTGATGAGGTAGGGGGCTTTGGGGCCTGCCCGTCTCAGAGTAAAACTGAAAACCAAGCCCATTGCCATCTAGTCAATTCTGACTCATGGTGACCCCATGTGTTACAGAGTAGAACTGCTCCATAGTGTTTTCTTGGCTATAACTTTTATGGAAGCAGATCGCCAGGCCTTTCCTCTGTGGAGCTGCTGCATGAATTTGAACCTCCAACCTTCAGGTTAGTAGTGAAGCGCAAACCATTTGCACCACCCACAAGCTGCAGCATGCAGAACCACTTGGCTGCAGTGTAGAATTGGCTCTTCAGCAACGGGGCATCCCATAACTTGCGTGGCATCGCCAGGCGCCTGTTGTTTCTGCGTCGTCCTTTTTGTTGTGTGAGACAAGGATCATGGGGAGCTGGTGCCTCGGGTTATCCTTTCTCTTGCTGTCTGCGTAAGTAATAGACGGTCTGCATGTTAAAGTGACTCATTGTATCTTTACCGGTCAGATCAGTCAGGCCTTGGCCTTGCGTTGTGTTTTGTGTGTGTTTGACAAATTGTTCCATCAAGTCAGTCACCTACACAGTGCCATGAAAATCAGCCAGAAAAGGAACGTTTACATAACAGCACTCTTATTTCAACTGACAATGTACATTTGTACAAAAATATAACACACACACACATATGTATGGGGCCCTGGGGGCACAGTGGTTAAGAGCTGTGACTGCTACTGAAAAGGTCG
>NW_004443975.1:16170965-16172938 GCF_000243295.1 Trichechus manatus latirostris | reverse complement strand
TATATATATATACACATACACAAGCACACACTTTGGTATATATATGTATATACATATGCACGCACTCACACGCACTCACAAGAGTCTGTTGAAAGTATCCCTAAGAGAAACAGAAAAGACACTAACCCAGGAGCTTTTGCCTCTATATTCCTTTTGCTGGTGGTAATTTGGGAAAATAAATGCTAATGCATTCAGTTTAAAAAAATTAATATTTATTTTCTGTAAACAAACTCCGTAGAATTCTCAGTAGGCACATATTTCCATATTGGAATCTAAAATTAAGCATTAATTCTGAATTTCAGAATCTGCATGAGTCCAAATGCTCAGACGTGTCTGAGGATGGATTACGTTTACTCATCGGGTCTCATATGGGCCATAAAAATAAAAAGAACTCAGGGAACTCCCTTTTATATGGCAGCACTAGAGAATGGACTGTTCTGATTAGTAAATACTCAGATTGCCAATTTTCAAATAATCATATTCAAACAATGTGTAAACAAAGGTTAACACTGAAAGAACCATAAACTTACTTTAAATCAGTTTTGATGATTCAAGGGTCACTTACAAGACAATGTAAATGAAGTGATCTATTTATGGTAGAATATTAAAAACATAGAGTGAGAGGAGAGGAGCCAATCCTTGTTCTAGAGGCCCAAACAATCTGCTGCGGTGTTAAGATTTTTATAGATCACGCTCAAGACAGCACACCAGCAAGGCCCTCAGAATTACCTCTGGGAAAACCAGTTCTCATCTGTCAGATTGGTAGGGGCAGTGAAAGCTTATCTGACAAAAAATAACCACGTTCTTCCTTTTTAATTTTTCACTATCTTTCCACCTTCACTTAAGTGATCAGCTGTTATAAATCCTAACTATCATTAGCTTTATGGACATCAAAAATGCAGAAGGAAAGTCAAGTCACTCCCTTTTGCAAAATAGAAAACTGTGTAACACACTCTATGAGCTCGCTGGTAAACTCACACAGACACGAAATTTACTCCAAAATCATCCACTTTCCGGTTGGATTAACTCTGTTTTATCAAGAATGGTGTCACGCACTCTTCCTTAGTTTACTTGTAAAAAAATTTTTGTTTTGTTTTGTTGCAGTTACTTTTCCATGGAAGGAAGCATCTATCCATAAAGATAGTCTTCAAACTATCATCCAAGAGTCATTTGAAACCTATCCACCAGTTGCCATAAATTGATTACAACTCATGGCAACCCCCATGGGTTTTCATGGCTTGCTGCGTAGGATTTTCATGACTATGACCTTTCAGAAGCAGATTGCCAGGTGTTTCTTCCAAGGCACTTCTGGGTGGGTTTGAACCTCCAGCCTTTCAGTTAGTAGCCCAGTGCTTAACCGTTTGCACTCCCCAGGGACTTCGATACTTATCCAATGGGTTTCAAATACATAAAGGAGGAGGCCAGAGAGGTGGGGAGAGGCCGGTTGATATAGATGATGATAAAAAGAGCTCTCACTTATGAAGTATTTGCATTTGAAGGCACCCTTAATAAGTAGTGTCTCATTTAATGCTCACAAGTCCATGGCATAGATGTTACTATCTCCATTTAGTGATTAGGAAACTGGGACTTGAAAGGTTAAGTAATTGACCCAAAATCAAAATGTTTCACCCCTTTGTCTGTCTCTCCATCCTCCTTCCAGCCCTGCACACTGGCAGCCAGAACCCAGGCCCGTAAGTGTGCTGGGGGCTGCAGAGAGTGCCCAGGATCCTTACTCAGGAGGTCAGCACGTTTGGGCTGACAACTCTTGCAGCAGGACAAGGAGGCCTGAAGCAGGGGCAGACCACTGGCAAGGAGACCTGAAAAGGGCAGGCAGCTGTAATGCGCTCACTTATTCTTTCTCTCCTTCTAAAACGTTAACAAGGAGCCCTGGTGGCAAGGTGGTTAAGTGCTCGGCTGCTGACTAAAAGATCAGCGGTTCAAACCCACCAGCAGCTCCACAGGAGAAAAGACCT
>NW_004443975.1:16167192-16168347 GCF_000243295.1 Trichechus manatus latirostris | reverse complement strand
TTCACCGAGGAGGCCCATGTCTGTTCCAACAGACCCCTGTGCACAGGTGATCATGGCCCACAGTGTCACTGTAGTCTTACTCCCCTGTCTCCTTCATAGGACCTGGGACACTTGAGGACAAGGTGTGACTTGGCTTCAACAATCCATCAAAATTTATTAAGCACTTGCCATATGCAAGTTCCTGGAATAAAAAAGTTTGGTTCCCTCCCTCAAAGAGTTTACAATCTAATTTCGGCGAGTGGAGAATTAAAAAAAAAATCCAAACCAGTTGCTGTCAAGTCAATTCTGACTCCAGGCAACCCATGTGTGCAGGATAGAACTGCTCCATAGAGTTTTCGAGGCTGTGAGCTTTTGAAAGCAGATTGCCAGGGCTTTCTTCCAAGGTGCCTCCGGGTAGGATCAAACCACCAACCCTTAAGTTAGTAGGCAAGCGCTTAACCATTTACGCCACCCAGGGACCCAACGGGAGGATAAGGAAGGTGAAAATAATTAGATAATTTCCATATACAGGAATAAAAGTAATAATTGGTATATTCAAGGTCGTACGAGAGCATAAGAGGGCAGCTGATCAGGCTGGGCGAGAGTTTGCTTGCAGAAGGTAACAGCTTGGTCTTGGAAGATGATGGGAATTAACACAGAACAGTTTAACAAGAAGGAATGGCTTGGGGGGAGGGTGGTATCTGGCAGGGGGTGGGGCCTGAGTCAGGAAACATCAGGCTGTGTGCCCAGAACTACCAGTCATTTTGTAATCCTGGAGAGACAAGTCAAAGGTCAGGAGCAAAGGGAGACAGGCTAAAGATTAGGCAGTCTGGGTGGGGTTGGGCCACATCAAGGCGCTTCAACTACCTCAAGCTGCGGTTGATGGGGAATTACTGAAAGGCCAGGAAGGATACAAGCAGATTTGCATCTGATTAGAGAGAGGGGATCAGGGGATCAGGAATTGGGTTGGAGACAGAGAGTGCTAAAGGCTAGAATATACATGCTCCAGTATAAAGTTCTGGTAAACCAAAAACCAAACCAGTTAGTTGCCTAGAGTTCATTCCAACTCACGGTGACCCCATGTGTGTCAGAATAGAACCGTGCACCATCCGGTTTTCAATGGCTGATTTTTTGGAAGCAGATTGCCAGGCCTTTCTTCTGAGGCACTTCTGGATG
>NW_004443975.1:16164297-16165457 GCF_000243295.1 Trichechus manatus latirostris | reverse complement strand
TTTTTGAGTCCCATCAGCCAACATGCAATTGGCTTACAGTACGCACATGTCTTAGCAGGAATCCCCATGGAAATAATTGTCCCTTCTCCACTGCTTTGCATTAGTCCCATGGCGCTTTTAAACTTGAAAGCAGAAGCTCCCTTTTACCTCAGGTCAGCCCTGGAAAATCTCCCCCTCCCTACAACGCAGAACTCCTTTTGGGATGCCCAAGCTGAGGTTGATTTCCTGAATTCACCAAATGTTTATTCTCATTACAGTTTTATGTCCTCTCACGGAGGAAACTCTGCCTTTCCAAAAGCGTAACTATTTCTAACAAGATCCTGCTGCTTCTCTGTGCGAAGCCTGCCAGGAGGATTATTGCTATACATTTCAGTGCTCTCACTTCGCCAGCTGAAGGCAGGAACTTCACCAGCATCATCCTCTCCCTCAGTCAGCATTTATTCATTTCCAAATGTGTAACAGGCAGAAGCAGAGAACAACCTGATGATTCCCTTGAAACCAGAAGCTTGCAGGCCAAAGTTTTAAATCACTGTTATTTATTGCTTCTTCCACTGATGGTAAGGCGGTGGTGGTTGTTAGCGGCCGTCCAGCGGGCCCTCGACTCACGGCGGCCGGGCACACATCAGAGCGAAACACTGCCCAGTCCTGCACCTCCCCGTGATGGAGTGCAGATAGGACCACTGTGATCCACAGGGTTTTCACTGGCTGATTTTCAGAAGTAGATCACCAGGCCTCTCTTCCTGGATGGTAGGGTGTATCTCCACAATTATCTCTATCTTTTCCTCCACTCAAGTAAAAAATTGTCTGGGTAGGGCTGAGGGGAACATTGTAAAAGAACACCAAATAACCAAAGCAGTGTATCTAAAGACAGCAGAACACTCTGGAATATTGTCATAATTATAACAACAATAACTATAGTTATCTCATTAGATCTGTACAGAAAACACCATGATCAAAAAATGACAGGAAAGCTCAGAGAGTTAAAATGACTTATGCAAGGCCATACAATTAAGAAATAACAAGATACAAATCTGGAATCTTGATGCCTTGAGGCTGCCTGACTCCACACCTGAAGTTCTCACCAGTGAGCGCCATATTGAAGAGTGTGCATTACCCCTATTAAGACCTAGCTGGAATCAAGTTTGTATCACAAGATAAGA
>NW_004443975.1:16159360-16162566 GCF_000243295.1 Trichechus manatus latirostris | reverse complement strand
CACTCTCTCTCCCTCTCTCTCTCTAACTGAATACTTCACTGTGTGTTTCACAAGAGCAAGGACATCCTCTTGCATAACCGCAGTGAAATGATCAAAACCGAGAACTTTAACATTGGTGCAGTACTGTTATCTAATCCACAGTCCATATTCACATTTCGTCAATTCTCCCACTAATGTCCCTCATCCAGAAAAAGAATACCCATGGCCATCCAGTCAGTTCCAACTCATCGCGACCCTACTGAACAAAGTAGAACTGCTCGATAGGGTTTCCAAGGCTGCAGTCTTTACAGAAGCGGACTGCTGCATCTTTCTTCCTGCCATGGAGCTACTGGGAGGTTCAAACTACCAGTCTTTTGGTTTAACAGCCAAGCACTTTAACCACTGTGCAACCAGGGCTCTGTAATGCCCTTCATAGCTCCTTGTTTGCACCAAGTGCAGGATCCAATCTTATATCACATATTGCATTTAGTTATCAAGTCTCTTTAGTCTGCTTCTGTAAAGATTGTTGTTATTGCTGTTAGCCTTTCTTGGTGGTTCTTGATATTTATGAAGAATATAGAGCAGTTCTTTTGGAGAAGGCCTCTCCGCTTGGGTTTGTCTGATATTTCTGCATACGTAGGTTCAGGTTATGTATTCTGAGGACAGGAAAACACAGAACTGATGTATCCTCTGTGCATCATTGCCAGTTGCCCAGTCTTGGTGGTATTAACGCTGATCCTTTGTGGATATCTGCCTGGTTTCTCCTCCATAAATAAAGTTATGGTTTTCCCTTCGTACTTCCTCGGTCGATAAATTCTTTGAGACTGCGCGAGATCATTCTTCCTCATCAAACTTTCAGCCACTAGTTTTCACATCTATTGATGATTTTCTAACTCCATTATTCCTTCTAAATGTATAGGTTGGTGATACACTGTAAGGGAGAGCTTTCCTTCTCTCCAATTTATTTATCTATTTATTCTTTCATTCATTCATTTGTTCATTCATTTACGTTGGTACAAGTTCATGGATCTTACTGGGCTTATTGTATTATAATCCAATTTTGATGCTCAAATTGGCCCAGATCAGACTAGAGAGACTCTCTTCAAGCTGGCTGCTGTGTCCTCTTTTTAATAAACTTTTTACCTTGGGATAATTCAAGATTCACAGAAAAGTTGCCGATAGCACAGAGAGTTCACATATACCCCTCGCCCAGTCTCTCCCATGGTTAACATCTTACATGACCATGGTATATCTGACCAAACTAAGAACCAACACTTACACGTCACTATTAAGTAAACTCCGGACTTCACTCATATTTTACCAGTTTTCCCATCAATGTGCTGTTTGGATTCTGTTCTAGGATCCACTTTAGTTTGCTACACGGCATTCTGTCACCTTAGTCTACTCTGTCATCAGTTTCTCGGTCTTTCCTTGTTATTCATGACCTCAACAGTTTTGAGGAGTCAGGCAATTTTTAGAATATACCTCAGTTTGAATTTATGTAATATTTTTATTCTGATTAGACTTGGGTTGTGGGGTTTGGGGAAGAAGACCACAGAGGGCAAGTCCCCTTATCATCACTTCGTAACAGGGGATACATGATGTCAACTTGACTTATCACTGATGATGTTAGCCTTGATCATTTGGTTAAGGTGGTGTTTGTCAGATTTTTCCACTGTAAAGTTACTGTTTTTCCCTTTCTATACTCTATTCAGAGTCCCTGGGTAATGCAAACAGTTATTGCACTTGGCTGCTAACTGGAGGGCGGAGGTTCAAGACCACCCAGAAGCACCTCAGAAGAAAAGCTGGGAAATCGATTCCTTAAAATTCTACCATTTAAAACCCTATGGAGCACAGTTCTACCCTGACACACATGGGGTTGTCATGAGTTGGAATGACTCAACAGCAACTGATTGTATTCTGTTCATGGGAAGCAAATCACTAAATCCAGCTTAAATTTGGGGACAGATGAGACTAACCTCTATCTCTTAGAGGGTGGAGTAGCTACATATATTATTTGGAAATCTTCTGTAAGAAAAATTTGTCTCTTCTCTCCAATTTATTTATGTGTTTGTTTGTTTCTTCAATTATTTGTTTATATCATTATGGACTCATGTATATTTATACCTTGGGTTATAATTTGATACTACGTTGTTCCTTCTTTGCTTTCCGCTTTGGCCATTGCGAGCTCTTTCAGGTTGGTCCCTGTATTCCTTTGACATAGCCCCATCCTTTTTTTTTGGAACATTTCCTTACTTCCTGACACTACAAGATTCTCTAGGCTCACCTTGTATTTCTTCTGTTCTAGCCCTAGAATCAGCCATTTCTAAGAAGCCCTCGTTCCTTTTATTGGAGAATGATATTTAGAAAACAAGATCTCGGTGTTTGATGTGCTTGTTGCTGCTGGAGAATTACTGCTTCTCATTTGGCCTAGAAGCTTCCTTTTAAAACATAAATGAAAACAAGGGATGGTGGTGAAAGGTGAGGTCTGAGCAGCTGCTGAGTTCTTACTGTGCTGATCCCAGTAATGGGCAGAGCAGCAATTTACATTCTGGCTCCTCTAGGAAACAGAATAGGTCCCACAGTCTATGTTCATAGGAAGGAAAAGTAGAGGTAGGTGACCCAGAGCATGCCAGAATTTGAGAGAAATAGAAGAAGGAAGAGAAAAGCAACTCTGAGGGGTAAGCAATGGGTGATATATGCCTGTTGTATTCCTGTGGTCCCAGTGTAATTACTAACAGCATCCCCTTCACTCCCCAAAGTGTCCCAGTTTGGACAATAAATTATCTGGTCACTCTAGAAGCCGCTTTGAGGAGTAAGATTTGTAGTGAGTGATTCACTGATGAGGAATTTTAAGATGTTTTGCTACATCATTGTTGTTGTTAGGTGCCGTCGAGTCAGTTCCCACCTGTAGCGATCCTACGTACGACAGAACAGAGCACTGCCCGGTCCTGCACCATCTCCATAATTGTTGTTATGCTTAAGCCCATCATTGCAGCCACTATGTCAGTCCATCTCGTTGAGGGTCTTCCTCTTTTTCCCTGACCCTCTACTTTACTAAGCATGATGTCCTTCTCCAGGGACGGATCCCTCCTAATAACATGTCCAAAGTACGTGAGACGAAGTCTTGCCATTCCTTCTTCTAAGGAGCATTCTGGCTGTACTTCTTCCAAGACAGATTTGTTCGTTCTCATGACAATCCACAGTATATTCAATATTCTTTGCCA
>NW_004443975.1:16154128-16158352 GCF_000243295.1 Trichechus manatus latirostris | reverse complement strand
TTGGAACTGATGCTGTTTATACAGCAAAAATATTTTCCTCTTAGGTCAAAAATGCAGAGAAAATTGGACAACATAATTGGAAAACTCCAGTTGTCCATCCAACAATAAAAAATTCTAGCATTTCCTGGCAGTAGCAGGATGCTGAGAAAATATATAGTGTTGAATTTGGAATCTAGGTGAACCTTCACTTCTAAATAGGTTTTATGAAGCAATGCTTGCTGTAGGAATCATGACCCTAAAAAATTTAATCGACTGCAAAAAAACCCACTGCAGTTTGTGAAAGTTTGGGAATTAAATGTTTTGAAATAGTTGGACTAACAAGGGCTTCTGGTTACTTTCAAACTCAGTTTGTCCAGCAAGGGTTACCTAAGTGCAAGCAAGCCCAGGTGGAGTTTTTATATTTCCAGGAAGCTCTTGTGCCAAGAGTCAGTCCATAGAGCATGAGACCTGGAAATAAGACGTCTCACTCTACCTGCATGCTTAGCACCAGAGCTCAGATTCTAAGAGCTGCTCCAGGAACAGGTCTGCCGTCCTGGCAGAGGGTGTGTTATAAAACCCACACCCACAGCCCCCACACAGCTGCCTTCCCCACTTCCTGCAGCAAGGAGAGAGGGCCTTCCTGGAGCTCAGAAGGCAGGTGTGAAATAGCCCTGTGGGAGTGACGCCCTCAGCCTGGCGTCCTGAGGGGCTGAAATGTAAGACAGAGCCAAACCTGGGAAATAGGTCTCAGCCCGAGTTTTGTAAGTGGTTCCTGCCTCCTCTCCCCGTCTCTGTCCTCCACTCTTCACACACCTGCCTTCACAATTCTCTTTCTGCTTTTCAGACAGCGTTGTGATTGTTGGAGTCTGAGTGAAGTGGGGCAGTAGAGCTATGAACTGCGTGCTGGACTGTCAATCCGGAGGCTCACGTTCTGTTCCGAGGCTACTGTGTGATTGGAGCTCCATTGCCTAACCTCACTGGGACTCAGTTTTCTCATCTGTAAAATGCAGGTTTGGAGTAACTAAGTGTTGAGGGAATGGTCTGCCTCTACGCCTCCCAACCAGGCTGCGTAAGACCTTGGGATCAGAACGTTCTCTGATAAGGAGGCTGGGAATTGGGTTGCCTTCTCTCTCGGCGTCCCCTCCCCTTCCCCCTGTTCTGGGCACACAGTGACTTTCTCTGTCTCTTGCATATGCACGGGCACCACACAGCACCTGGCCAACCTCACTTCTATATCTGTTTCTGGTGAGGAGGGAACGGGGTCTCTCGACGACAGCACAAGAGGGGTGTAATGGGACCTACACAGGATAAGAGTCATAAATCTCACAAATCCTGCTTTTAACACCTCAAGCAAACAATATAACTTGCCTATCCCTCAATCTTCCTTCCTTTAAAATGGAGATAATAAAACCTGCACACTCTGTTTTACAGGGTTATGTCGTTGTTATTGATGGCCATCAAGTTGGCCCCCAGCTCATGGTGACCTCGAGTACAACTGGATTGGACGATTATAATCCATAGGGTTTTCATTAGCTGATTTTCAGAAGCAGATCACCAGGCCTTTCTTCCTAGTCCATCTTAGTCTGAAAGTTCCACTGAAACCTGTTCAGTATCATAGTAACACACAAGTCACCACTGCAGGTGGGTGGTGGTTACACATGAGGTGCATTGGCCAGGAATCGAACCCAGGTCTCCTGCACGGAAGGCGAGAATTCTACCACTGAAGCTTCTTACCGGGCCATGGTGAGGGTCCAATGAGATAATGTGGACAGAGTAGAACTGCCCCCCATAAAGGTTCCAAGAGCGCCTGGTAGATTCGAACTGCTGACCTTTCGGTTAGCAGTCTTAGCACTTAACCACTACGCCACCAGGGTTTCCAAAAACTTTTAAGTGATACATAAACACACAGCTTTAGTTGTTGCAGCTCTATCGTAAGTTCAGTTTGCATTCTAAAATCATGACCTCGAGGTCTTTCAAAATGAAATAGTAGCTACTATTGGTGACAAAGCCTGGTCTTTTATCTCTTCTTCCTTAAAATGGGATCCTAGAATAAATGAACCAGAAGGCAGCACCAACAGCCCCCTCCACCTTGGTAAGAGCAGCGGAGGCTTAGGGTGCCGCCAGAGCGTTTAAGTCCCAAACTGTCCACCGAGGGCTGGAATTTTAAAAGCTATTTTTCTCATGTTAAACCTCGTGGGATAAAGAATATGCATAGGGCTTATGCATTCAATTCAGAGCCAATGTTAGAAATGGAATTTAGATTTGGGATTATTCTGTATATGTTGTTCTGAAAAGCACTGTAAAGTGTCAAGTGTTTTGATACTTGTAGAGCTGAAGGTCCCCAAGTTACATTCCTGCTTCCAAACTTTTGGGGGTGATGGGTATGTTCGTGTGGTGATTTATTTCACAGGTATAGGTGTATGCCAAAACTTACCAGATCCTGCACTTTGAATATGTGTAGTTTAATTTCTTCCAATTAGACCTTAGTAAAGGTGGTTTTGAGTCCCTGGGTGGTGCAAACAGTTAACATGCTCAGCTGCTAAGTGAAAGATTGGCAATTCAAGTCCACCCAGGGGTGCCTTGGAAGAAAGTCCTGGTGATCTACTTCTGAAAGATCACCGCCATTGAAAACACTATAAAGCACAGCTCTACTCTCACACACATGGGGTTGCCATGAGTCAGAATCAACTCAACAGTAGCTTTTTTTTTTTTTAAGGTGTTTCCAAAAGAGAACACACGGGTGTGTCAGCATAGACAAAAGATCTTAACGGATTAATCCCAGTTGTTAGCAGTAGCTCCGGGAGTGGAGGGATTGGTGGAGCACGAGAGCAGCAAAAGAGAAAGGAGCTTTGCTTTTTGCTTTCACACGTTTCTGTATTGTTTGACTCTGTTATAGTCATCATGTATTACTTCGTAATTTAAAATTTAGGGTTTTTTTTTTCCAATTGGCATGCTTATTTTAACATCTTACTTTCCAATTGTGTAGATTTCTGAGAGGGAATGGCATATAGAAAAAGCCGTTTTGCTAGAGGAAGGACAGGGAGGGGAGATCTGTACCACCAAGTACTACATGGAAAGGGGCAGGGCCAGGCAGGAGGCTTCGGAGGGCAGCCTTGGGCATCCAGGAATAGCCTGAAGAACTGCTCCAGGGCAGCTTCCGGAGGAACCCAGGACTAGGAATCAAGAGGCCCAGCTTCTATATAGATTCTACCACTCACCACCGATTTGATTCTCACATGGGTCTGGCTGGGGCCCAGGAGTCTGCATTATAGCTCTCAGAGCGAATGTGGTGATGGGAAGCTGGTCTGGGAGCCACTGCCTTAGCCCCTATCAAAAGTTCTTTTAAGTTTGCAAAGTAAGAATTTTAATGCTCAGCTTTCCTTAGGATAAAAAATGTCCAGTTGGTGGTGCTGCTGTCTCTGAAGCTAGACTGGGAACAGCTCCAAAGGGACTGCAGCTTTCCTGTAAAACGCGAGCTTGGAGAATATAGCCGAGGCCAGGCTACACAGAGCCTTGACTGCCAATCAGAGCAGGTGGCGTTTCCCCTCTCTTCAACGTGAGGTGAGCCCGTGCTGTGAGCAGAAGAAAGAAGTGGTGAAAAGCATTTATTGGGAAGGTTAATTTGATAGAAAACTGAAGGCTAGGTTGTAGAGGACAGTGACCGGTTCAACGGTGAAAGACAGAAGGCCCTTGAACTTCCAGAGTCTACAGACAATCATGATGATGATAATAATTCTTACAGAGCACTTACTCTGTGCCAGGCCCTGTTCTAAGCACTCTACGTAGTGTTAACTAACTCTCACAACAACCCTATGAATAGAAATTATTCCTATCTCAGTGTCCCAGGGGAAGAAACTGAGGTGAGTAACTTGCCTAGGGTCACACTCAGCTGATAAGAGGCGGAGCTGGGATCCAAACCCTAGTGGTCTGGCTCCAGAGCATTTCCTCTTATCACTTACACTAAAGTGGCTTCCTGTTTTCCAACCTCACTGGTAAATAATAATAATAATAGTAGCACCACCAAGGCAGAAAGAGGGCAATTATGAGAGAAATGACTTTAGCAAGAGGATAAGAGAATGAGTCTGGCCTCACTCACACCGAAGATAAGGCGAAGACAGAGCTGTTGTTGGTGTTAGGTGCCTTCAAGCTGGTTCGGGCTCATAGCGACCCTCTGTACAACAGAATGAAACACTGTCCGGTCCTGCACCATCCTCACAATAACTGCTGTGCTTGAGCCCACTGTTG
>NW_004443975.1:16105841-16153409 GCF_000243295.1 Trichechus manatus latirostris | reverse complement strand
AACTTGGAAATAGATATTGGAGATTGTTGTAAACAAGGTAAATGTAATTAATGTCATTGAATTGTACATGTAAAAATGGTTGAAATGGCAAATGTTTTTAATATATATATTTCACCACAATAAAAATTTTTTTAAAAAATCCCATTTTACAAAGAATCCCAACGCTCTAAGTCAAACTATATTCCTTGAGCACATAGTGAATCAGAATATCTGTTTATCCTGCTTACATGGAAAGCCTTGCGTAAGTGATATTGTTGTATTTGAATACTGAATTTATTTGTAAGAAGTTATCAGAGGGTTTCTGTGTTTGTTGGAATTATTTTATCAAAGTATTTATTCTCCTAATAATTTGCAGTTAAAAACATAATTCACTTAAACACATATTCTCCTTTGATTCTCGCAGAAACCCAATTTAACTTGCAAACATTTCTAACATTGGAGTCCCAGGAGAATGGAATACAGCACAGTGACAAGTGAATCTTTAAATCATTAAAAAGCGTGAATACGTGTTGAACTCAGCCCCCATTTATTTAGCTATCTTCCCATCTCTTCTTTCCTCCTACTCTCCTCATCCCTCAACCTCATTTCTTTCACTCCCCATCAACACTCCAAAAGATAATGCCAACAAATGTTAATTTAATTAAAAGAAAACTAACTATGCATTATCTATCAGTCTGAACATTTCCCTTCTCCTTCTGAAATGTAGACAAAAAGCATGCGTTGCCTCTAAATTAAAAAAAAAAAACTATCAAGTGTCTGAGTATAACCTTTGCTTGATCTCCTTTTTGTAGCCCCAGTCTTCATTTGAGACATCAGGCTTATTTTGCTTTAATAAGACTTGGATAACCTGGGCAGTTGAAGTTCTTTATAAATAATAGTGTTACATATAAATCTAATTACATCACATACCCATAGTTTGCCCTGGAGTTGGCAATTTTCACAGAAGAATAAATCTACATCTTTCATTCTTTCTTCCCATTTGTAGACGCTAGATACGAGTTAAAATCTATGCAAAATACTCTAAATGCAGGCCAAGGGGGTGCTTTTTCTAGAATTACAATCCCAGAGACCTGACAAGATTGACGGGGTCTGAGGACTGAGAGCACAGAGGTTCGGTGAAATCCACCTGCTTTGCCAGGATGGGGATGAGGTGGAGGAGATCAAGATAAATAGTTCAAAGTACGCAGCCTGAGAGAGTGGGCCCGAAGTCCCACCTTTAAGGCTGCACAACCTAACCGCTGTTCTCTCTGCCATCTGCCTGTAGTCTTCCCTTATAAACCAACAGTCAATGCGTGCTCAGCATTGACGGGACTGTCTCTCACAAGTGAAATATAAACTCACTTCTTTCTACTTTAGAGGTGGGCCGGGGAGAGGGAATGCATTTGTTTATTTTCTTTGTTTATTTGGAATTCTCCGCAAATCAAGCATGAAGTGAACCTGCATATCTAGAGATAATTGTAACTACCAAAGCAGCCAATACTTTTTCCAGCATTCTGCAAAAATAAATAAGAATAGTTTTTTCCTTCTCCCCCACCCCAATTTCTTGTTGTTCTTGTTAGTTGTGGTCAAGTTGGCTCGGACACGTGGCGACCTTATGTACAATAGAACAGACGTTGCTCCGTCCTGCGCCATCTTCGTGATCATCTGTTTGCACAAGTCCGTTGTTGTGGCCGCCATGTATTTTGAGGGCCTTCCAAACTGGGGGATTCATCTTCCAGCACTATACGGGACAATATTCTGTTGTGATCCTTAGAGTTTTCACTGGCTAATTTTTGGAAATAGAGCACCAGACCTTTCTTCCTTGTCTTAGTCTGAAAGCTCCATAGAAACCTGTCCACCAGTGGCATAGCTTCTAGCATCATAGCAACACACAAGCCACCACAGTGCAACACACTGACAGATGGGTGGGGGCTCCTGTTTCTAGGTAACCTCAAAAGCCACCCTCCATGAACACAGAAGACCTTCTGACGCCACATTGCCATGCATTCCTTTCTGCTGGCCCACAGGGTCCACAGGGCAGCCTCCAGGACGATCATGAGCTCCCTCCTGCTGACATGTGCCTTGGTGCAGATGAGCCACCGATCTCCAGAAACAAAGGCTGTGTTGGCAGACTGTGTTCCTCCAGTCACTGAGACGTATAAGGGAAAGCTTCCAAAAACCAAACCAAACGTATTGCCGCCCAGTCAATTCCGACTCATAGTGACCCTGTGGGACAAAGTAGAACTGCCTCAAAGGGTTTCGAAGAAGTGGTAGGTGGATTCAGACTGCCAACCTGTTGGTTAGCAGCCCAGCTCTTAACCACTGCACCACCAGGACTCCAAGAGAAAGCTTAGACACTTAAAATGACCCTCTTCAAATAGGCTCAGCTAAGGGTTCTTGTGTAGGAGGATATTAGTTTATAAGTTTGCCCTTTGAAAATATTTGAGTCATCAAACAAAGGGACAAACACAACAGTTATGCTCCATGTATCTGCCCCTTCCACCTGAATGCCCCAGGTTTATCCCTCTTTCCTTGAGACCTGCTTCCAGGGAACACTTTAAGCTGAGTAAACTGGCCACCAGACTCCATCTCCTGGGTAATTCCAATTCAGCAGCTTTTATGGGGCTGTTATCACACTGGTGTCTCACATCTAAGGTTACCAAGTCTGTCTATTATTACCTTCGGTATTTGCTTTGGCAAACCTTGCTTATGGGGCTAATTTAGTTTCATATAATCAAAAGATAAGTTACATGTATCAAGCAAGGCTGATTCACTATTCACTGTAACTAGTGTAAGATCGGAGAAGGCAGGAACTCAGGCTCATCCATCTTTGTAATGCCCACACACCCACACCACCACCTCCAGTAATCAACCAAAACTAAGAACCATTTCTGTACTGACTCATGGCCACCCCATGTGTTTCAGAGTAGACCTGCACACAGGAATTTCAATGGCTTTATTACCTTTTGGAAGTAAATCGCCAAGCCTTTCTTCTGAAGCACTTTTGGGTGGATTAGAATCTCCAACCTTTTGGTGAGTAGCCAACCAACCACTTCACTGTTGGCACCTCCCAGGGCCTCCTCTCCAGTACTTGGCACAGCGTCTGTCACATAAGAGGCACTCAATAAATGTGCAGAGAACAATGAATGAATGAGTTTACATTCATAATGAAAAGAAAGTACTCACTTTACATTTATATGACTGCAGAGGAAATCTTGCTTTGTGGTAGGATTGTACATGCTGTATATAATTCTGCTGTAAGATGTTTCTTTAAATCTGTGTCCAGGTTTGTAGATGGGAATGTAGGAGCGAATCCCATTAGCATCAGCAGGTCAATGACTACCAGGAGGGAAAATCAGCAACTGTTGTTGAGTAAGGAGAGGGAAGAGCAACTCAAGTACACGGAGGGCAGATAACACATTGACGTTGGCATCAAACCGACCTACAGGTGAATTCCAACTCTACCTGTACTAGATGTGGGCTCTGGGAAGTTAATCTGTCTGAGCCTTAGTTTCTACATGTAAAGTAGGAATTAATAATGCTGAATTTACAGAGATGTTAAGGTCCCTGGGCAGCACAAATGGTTTGCTCTTGGCTGCTAATCAAAAGGTTGCTGGTTCTAATTCACCCAGTGGCACCTCGGAAGAAAGGCATGGCGATCTACTTCCGTAAGATCACAGCCATTGAAAACCCTATGGAGCGCAGTTCTATCTTGAAACATATGAGGTCAGAATCTACTCAGCAGCAATTGTTTTTGTTCCGGGGTTTTTTTTGTTTGGTTGGTTTTTTGTTTTTTAGAGGAATAAATGAGGAAGCGTGGGATAGCATCTGGCTCATGGCCTGATGTAGTAGGTTCCTGGAAAGGTTCAATTTTCTGATGGTGGAAAGGTTGTGGGAGAGATATAGCAAGAGGCGAAGTACATTTGCTTCAAAAATGTGTGTAAATTAAAAAGGGTCCATTATAATTTTGTCAAAAATTGGGTTTTTGCTACTTAATACAATCCAGTCCTTTGGACGAATTCTCCAGTCTACAGTTCTGGCCATCTGGTGGTACCCTGACCTGCCCTGCCCACCAGCAGTAGAGCCCAGCACCAAGGAGACAAATCTTCTGAAGCCACAATAACATGGAAAATTCTCCCCCAGTGTGCTCGGTGGCGCTGGCCTCACCTGAGCCATCCCTCCAGCTTTCTCCATCTGGTGAGGCCAGGTTTACTGCTGTGGGCACACCTTAATCCCTGCCAGGCAGTGCCATCCAGAACACTCCTGCAGGTATCAGACCTCCGGCTCCTCAGCTGCTCCCCTTCCTACATCCTCTGGACCCTATCTGGAGAACTAAGCTATTCTACATCCTCTGCTGCTTCTTCACAGATGCCCTTTCTTGCAGAGACTTGGCCTACTACCTGCCTTCAGTTCAGTTGATTTCAAAACCACAAACATAATTGTTCTGTGTCCTCCCCAGAGTTCATCAAAATGCTGTCCCAACTCAACATGGCCCAAGAAGTAGAAAGGAGCGTGTTGTTATCTTTCTGGTTAGTAGTTCCTTACTTAAACTTTATAATCTAATGAAAGCTGCTTCTTTAACTGTGGTCAAAGCAACGGGATTCAAATCTAAGACCTTATGCCAATCAGATATATGTACTCTCTATTCATCTGTTTTACCATAGGATTCATTTATCCAGCAAACACTTATTAATTATTCATGAAATGGAATTGCAACTTTATTTCATTCCACAGCTTGAGTATGCAAAGAAAGTGCTTTAGAACCCAGACTCTGGTTTGAATTCTGGTTCTACCAATACCAGCTGTGTGACCTTGGGAAAATATTTTAACCTCTCCATGCCTTAATTTCCTCATAAGTGAAATAGGGACAGCAATACTAAGTACTTCATAGGGTTATTGTGATTATTAAATTTAGTACCTTCCTGATGCATCAAAAGTGTTCAATAGATATTAGTTAGCATCAATCTTGCTTTTCTTCTGATTCTTCTTCCACTGGTTAATGGGAATAAAACTAACTTCATGTCCTTATGGTTTAAAAATGCCTTCTTTACAAAAATGCCAATCTCTTTAGAAAAAAATGACCAGTCACTCAGATTTCTTGGTCTTCCGCACCATCACCACTTTTCTTCTCCAAGATGGCATCTTGAAGAGGTGTAGCAGAGGGGGAGAACGAGGTCCTTAGTCATGGTGTCCTCTACCTTCTCTGGCCTCCAAGGAGGTTTTTCCTCTGCACCAGTGTCGCAAGCCCTACTGGTCACAATGCCAGCGTTTGCAACTGATGAACTCATAGTTGTTCTCTTGGTTCAGGCAATCCAGGCACTCCCTGGAAGCCAAGGCCACCTCTCCTTGAACGATTCTATCTCATCTTTGCTCTCACTGTCACGACAGACCCCTTGAGGTCTAGCTGGGGCTCCCTCTCCACCCTAGTCTGGACCATCTGCCTCGTAGCTATCATTACAATGCCACCTTGCCCTGGCTGCACTAGCTCCCTCTGGCCAAGTACCCAGTACGTTCTAGGTACTTCTGGGTCCTTTCCACACCCCCTGTAAATCAAGAGAAGCTGGGAAGAGTGAGAACTAAGGCTGCTCCTCTACCTGACAATCCGGTGTTACTCAGCTGATGTGGCCCTCTCAACGTTAGATGCAGGAGCAGTCTAGGGGGCTTCCTTCTTTCAGAGTGAGGAGAGAACCCCTCAGTCAGTGGTCTTCACTTCACTTCTCTTACATACCTCTTCTTTCCAGGCCAAAACCCAGAGAGAAGAGATTAAAGTCCACAAATCTATCCACTTTGCTCTCCTCACTCTCTCCTTCCCTCTTTCCATAATTCTCTGAACTCTGATGCTCTCCTACGATCATAACGTAACAAGACCAGCTGCACGGGAGGCTGGTGTCTCTTCTTTATACCACACAGTAACTCTAGAAGCCTGGCCCTAGTGACTCACAGAGAAATAGAAAATAATTTAGAAATCTAACTTTGATGTCAGAAGCTGAGTATTCCTTCTCTCTCCACTCAGAAAGAAGCCTCAGGCCACTCAAGAAAGTCAAAAACTGTGAACAGAAAAGAAGGAAATACATAAATAGAGTCCAAGATTTTCTCCCGTTTTGTGTGTAGGCACAGTGCTAGGAAATAGAATTTACACAGAGATGCATAAGGGATGCTTCTTGCCTTTAAAGATCTCCCACGATAGTAGAGGAGATGAAAGATGCATAATACCAGGTAGACTATGGCAGGCAGCAGCATAGGAGAGTGGAATGATCATAAGACGATATTCAGAGACCTGGCTTCAAACTCCTGCTTGATTTTGAGGAAGCGAACTTATCTCCCTGAGCTGCTGTTTCTTTGTTTGTAAAATGTGGAAAAAATAATTGTCTTATAAGACGACCGCAAGTAGTCAATTAGACTATGTACGTGAAGCACCTGGTCCAGCATCTTACACAAATCAGTCACTCTACAAACGGCAGCCGTTCCATTATTGCTCTGATGAAGATCGTGACCGCGATCATGATGATAAACTTAAGGGTGTTAGAGAGAGGTACAAATGAATTGTCCTCAGAAGACGATTACTTTTAGCGCTGAAATTAGAGAATTCTGAATACAGACAGGACAAATCTCTTGATTTCTCTGTGTAGCTGTCTATCATATGGATAGAAAGAGAATCCTGGTGTTCTTCCCCCATTCTGACCATCTTCTAGGGAACTGAACCCCATTCACCAGGGAAAGTAGAGGACAGGGGTCATTATCTACGGTGTGGTAAGTTATTCAAAATTCTTTGTTACAGGTAATTCCTGACTTACTACAGGGTTTCATTCCTACGACTCGGTTCTGATGTAAATCAAATACCTCATTTTTTTTTTTTCAGTTTTTATTATTATTGCCTTTTATTGTCAGTATCTTTATAAATCCAATCTCTATTTGTCTTTGATAGTTGGCATGAGAATGATAACATCAGCAAATTACACACTGCAACATTGTACATAGTACATATTACTAACAATAAGATGTACAAAAAAAAGGACTGTCGTAAGTGCAGTTTGTGGTAACTCGAATATGTCATAAGTCAAGGACTACCTATATTCAACATCATTCCTGCTACTTTTATTCCTAGTAAACTAAAGATAAAAGGAAGCTTTCTTGACATGATATTTTTAAAAAATCTGTCTCAAGCCAATGGCTAGTCTCAAATTAATATCGAAACACTAGAAATGTTGAAAAACTAGAAGCGCTCTCATTCAAATCAGAAATGATAAAAGAATCCCATTGTCAAAACTATTATTTAATATTGTTCTTAAAGTCTTAGCTAATATGCGTAGATAAACAAATACTGGAAAATAAGGAAGCAAAATTATTATCGTTTCCAAGAGATATGAGTATTAGGTAGAATGCTTCCACTAGAAGAAATAATTTATATGGCTTAAGACAGGAGGAATATTTATTAACTAAGAAAACAGAAGTTTCAAAGTAGGAAAGCTTCAAATAAACAAACAAACAAAAAAAAAACCCCAGTTGATTCCAATTCATGACAACCCCATCTGTTTCTAAGTAAAACTACCACAGGATTTCCACTGGTTGTGACCTTTCAGAAGTACATTGCCAGACCTTTCTTCCAAGGCACCTCTGCATGGATTCAAATTGCTAACCTCTCCACGACTCCATTAGCTGCAGAGCACTCCACCATTTACCCCACCCAGGGATGCCTAGGAAAACTTAAAAAAATAAATAAATAAAACCTCATTTTCATGGAGTTGTTTCCAACTCACGGCTGCCCATGTGTGCCAGAGTAGAACTGCACTTCCCAGTGTTCTCGTGGCTGTAATCTTACAAAAGCAGATTGCCAGGACTTTTGTCTTAGTCTGGGTTCTCTACAGGGGAAAATCCAATGACACGTATAGATAAATGTATACAGAAAGATTTACTTCAAGGAAATGGCTGACACAATTGCTGGAGCTGGCAAGTTGCAAATCTGTGGGTCAGGCGTCAGGCCGGGGACACTTGCTGGCTCACGGAGTTGTGGGGGCTGGGGAATTCAAGATCTGCAGGTCATGTGGCAGACTGGAGACTTGGGTAAGCTTACATCCCAGAACTAGAGGTCAGGTGATGAAAAGAGTGCAGGATCGAGAGAGAGAGAGAGCTTTGCCAGAACATCCACTTATATACTGGAGTCAGGCTTCACCCCCAAGGAAACTCCCCTTTCGACTGATTGGCTGCTCACATCAGATCACAAAATGGAAAGTGATTACATTATGGAAGAGCACGTGCCAAACCACTGAGAATCAGAGCCTAGCCAAGCTGACACATCATACAGTCATGTGACACTTAATGTCCAGGATATGTTCTGTGAAATAGGACGTTCTGTGATTTGGAAGTTGTGTGAACACCATATTATATACAGACAGTCCCCGGGTTATGAACATCTGATTTATGGATAACTTGTACTTAAGAATGAACTGCCATAAAGCCTATCATATTAAAACTTTGCGTTAAATCCATACAGTGATGCTCAGAAAAGGCTCATGGAAACATTGCACGGTCTGGCAGTGTTCCTTAAGTGTTGTGTCCGCTACATCTGTTTCTCCAATAGGAATTTCTGAACTCTACTGTAACCTTATGCGACCACAGATGTATATGTGGTCAGATGTTGACCAAAAGGACGTTATGCAGCACATGACTGTATTAACCATCACACTTTTCTCCCATGGCGTGACTGGGTGAATTTGAACCACCAACCTTTCAGTTAGTAGCCGAGAGCAAACCTTTTGTACCACCTAGGGACTTAGGAACACTCAAAAAAAAAAAAACCCAAACCCATTGCTGTCGGGTCGATTCCAACTCAAAGCTCCAGGAATGGTTAATTCAGCAGCTCAGTTGTGCCTACAGGGTACCATGTTCTTCCCACCTGTCTGTCCTGTCTTCTTCCATTTGGTGCCTAGTCTTTTGATCTAGGGCCACTTGTGATTGCAGAGTGACTGCGAAATGTTGATGGCAACATCCAGCAGAACAGGATGTCTCTTCCGAGTTTCTTAACAAGGAAAATATTTCCCAGAAACCCGCAGAACAGCTTCTCTCAAGTGTCATTGGACAGAATTGTATCAGATCTGCATCTTAACCAACCAGTGGAAAGGGGAATAGCACTACACTGACCCCCATGACTCAGACAAATCATGACTGGCCCTCTGGTGGTGGGAATGGGGCTTGCCTCCTCTGAAGCCCATGGGGTAAGGAATACCTGAGCAAAACTCGGACTCTCTGAAAGTAAAGGAGTGAATGGTTGTCGAGTACATTATCCACAGTGTTTGCTCCAATATGATTGTCTCTGTAGAAAATCTGAGGATCAACTAAAAAAAATCACCAAGTGTGGTAAGTTATCTGGTTACAAAATGATTATGCGAACATCCATCTATGTCCTCTTTGCCAGTGGAGACTTTGAATAAAAGATGGATTACTAACCACATGCATTTATTGAGAGATGGTAAAGAGTAGTGATTAGGGACCAGATTCAGATTCCTGGCACTGCCACTTACTAGGTATGTGACTGTGTCAGACACAATTTATACACACTTCAGATCTAAGAACTGACGTCTTTGAATTATGGTGTTGGTGAAGAATAGTGAATATATCGTGGACTGCCAAAGGAACAAACAAATCTGTCTTGGGAGAAGTACAGCCAGAATGCCCCTTAGAAGCAAGGATGGCAAAACTTCATCTCATATACTTTGGACATGTTATCAGGAGAAGTACATCATACTTGGTAAAGCAGAGGGTCAGTGAAAAAGAGGAAGACCCTCAATGAGATGGATTGACACAGTGTTTGCAACAAGGGCTCAAGCATAACTACGATCATGAGGATGGCACAGGACTGGGCAGTGTTTTGTTCTGGTGTACATAGGGTTGCTACGAGTCGGATCTGATTTGACAGCACCTAACAACAACAACAACAGATCTAATCAGCCTCATCTGTGTTCAGAGTCTTCAGACTCTTACTCATGATAAGACCCAGCTGCCGCCACTACCACAGCTGCTGACACCTCACTCCACTGGTCGCCTTGGCTTCCCCTGGAATAAGTCCAGGCTCTGGCATGGACTCCATTGCATATGCCTCTGTAGAAGCCACAGCAGCTCTGGTGCCCAACACCATAAGCCGACCAAACCTGCAGAGGCGTTGGCAACTCCCACCACTTGTGGACTTGGATAAAGTGCCACATCACAAGGCATGGGCTTTGGCTTTCCCAGCAGTGTCCCAAACAGGCCATATGATACAACACAGGAATAAAAGTGGTGACATAGTGGTTAAGAGCTACGGCTGCTAACCAAAAGGTCAGCAGTTCGAATCCACCAGCTGCTACTTGGAAACTCTATGGGGCAGTTCTACTCTCTTCTATAGGGTCGCTATGAGTAGGAATCAACTCAATGGCAACAGGTTCGGGTTTTTTTGGTTTCATGTGCCCTGGAGTGACCTCTGATCAATAAAAGTGGAGATGGAAGAAATATGGCACGTAAATTACTCTTTATTTCTCCTTCTAATGGACTTTTCTGAAGCATGCAGCTCCTCACATCAAGAGGTGGAGCCTATTTCCACATGCCTTAAGTCTCGGCTGGCCCTGCAACCACCTTTAGCCAATAGAATGCAACGGAAACAATGTGTACCACATACAAGCCTAGGTCTCAAAAAGCCTTGTTCACTGTGCTTCTCTCTCTTGCATGAGAACAAATCCAGGCTGGTTTACTGGAGAGACCAAGGCGAGCATAGCCAAGTTAACCAGTTGTCCCACCTGAAGCCCCAGATGTATGAGAGATACCAGCCAAAGTAAGCAAACTCACCTGGCTGACTTGCAGCTGACATTAGATGTATGAGCACTGCTGAGCTCAGCTCAGATCAGCAGAACCACAGAGCTGAGAGCAAAAACAAGTGTTCACTGTTGCACGCCACTGGGGTTCTATGGTTGGTTGTTATACAGCACTGTCGTGGCAATAGATAACTGCGTTCATTTCCTACAGCTGCTGGAAAAATTTCCATTAACTGGGTGGCTTAAAACAACAGAAACGTATTCTCTCACACTTCTGGAGGCCAGAATGCTGACATCAAGGTGTTGGCAAGGCTGGCTCTTTCTGAATTCTCTAAGGGAGAAACCGTCTCCTATGTCTCTCTTAAGTTCTGAATTGTGGTGTTGGTGAAGAATACTGAATATCCCACGGACTGCCAAAAGAACGAACATATCTGTCTTGGAAAAAGTACAACCAGAAGCTCCTTAGAAGCAAGGATGGCGAGACTTTGTCTCACGTACTTTGGACATGTTATCAGGAGAGAACAGTCCCTGGAGAAGGACATCATGCTTGGTAAAGTAGAGGGTCAACGAAAAAGAGGAAGACCCTCAAGGAGATGGATTGACACAGTGGCTGCAACAATGGGCTCAAGCGTAACAAGGATTGTGAGGATGGCGCAGGACCGGGCAGTGTTTCCTTCTGTTGTACACAGTGTCGCTATGAGTTGGAACTGACTCGACACCTAACATCAACAACAACAACAAGCTTCAGGTTGTTGTCAGCAATTCTTGGTGTCTTGTAGATGCATTTCTCCACTCACTACCTCCATCTTCACATTGCTTCTTCTCTGCGTTTCTCTGTGTCCTCTCCTCTTCTTATAAGAATAAGAGTCATTGGAACTAGGGCACATCTGAAATCTAGTACAAGATCTAGAGATCCTTAACTAATTACTTCTGCAAACACTGTCTGTCAAATAAGGTCACATGCTGTGGCTTCACATGTACATTAATTTTGGGGACTACACCATTCAACCCACTGTAATAACTGATTCAGAAACTGGTGCCCATAGTGCAGTGCTGCCGCAAGAAAAACCTACAATAGGTGACGTTGGCTTTGGACTGGACAGCAGGGGAAAGCTAGAAAGATTGGTGTGCAAACTGCTTTAAGAAATTGGAAAAATGGGAAGCTGTGCTGTACAGTGGTACACAATTGGTAAAAACTATCGCTTACAGCAATTTGGAAGATAGCAAAAACTTCTGGCCTTCAGCAAGATGATTTCCAGGCAAAATGTTCAAAGTATCAACTGGTGTCTCCTACCTACATGTGATAAAGTATTGCAAGAGATAAGCAAAAGAAAAAACTAGTCTGATTGTAAGCATGTTTGAAAGAGAATACAGAGAGGCCAGAACTTGCAGAATTGGAAAATGAAATAGATTCTCATCTCTAGCCTCACGAGCTGGTAAAAGATTCTCAAAATAAAATAAGGTCTGAGAACAGGGATCAAATCAAGGATGTGGCTGTAAGACTCTTTGTTAAGACGATTGAAAAAATGAAGACAGTGCCTAGTAGACCCTCTCAGTTTGATAAAAATGGCTTAAAGAATCTTAAAGACAATGCCCCACAGATGCTGAATCCCAAAGTAGCAATAAATAATTATACAGAGGCACATCTTAAAAATAATTGTGAGTGTGACTTTTGTTCAGTGAATGACTCTGAATCATATTCATAGGAAGCCTACAACATTTTTGAAGGGAATTGTATTGGGTAAAATGCCACGAGCCTCAACTAAAGGGGAATGAGATTCCTCAAAATGCAAAAAGATTTCTGGGGTCCAACTTTCTAAAGGCAGGTTGAAAAATTTGTTAAAAGGGCATATTTTCCACTTCCCTCCTTAGCAAGGGTCAAGTAGGATAGAAAAAGGAATGATAGCTCAGAGGACAAAGCCAAGGGCCCAGAGGGTACAGTGAAGAGACATATAGAATACTTATTCCCTGGGAAGCCACTCCAGACAGCAGAAGTATTGCCTAATCAAGGAACACTCCACACCCCAAAGGGATTTATAAACTTTGCCCAGTGGATTTCAGAATTGTCACCAACCAGTGGCTGCTCTGTGTCTCACGTTCTCCCTTTTTGGATGGGAGTGTTTATTACAATTATCTAGTCCCTATTTCACCACTGTATACAGGGGGTGTGTAGGAATGATAACATGTCTTTTTATTCAAAGGTCTTTAGAGTAAAAGGAGATGCATCCAAGAAACCACTCCCAGACCTGATGCAGATCATGGCAGCCTGAATTTTGAACCTGATATTGTGATGTTATTCATGAGACTTTTGGGAATATTATGAGGAAGGGCATGTATTTTTGCATGTAGGAAAGATGTAGATAATCTGGCTAGAGGGCATACTATTATTGTAAAAGTGTCCCCAGTTGTCCACCCTCCCTGAATCTACACCCAAGTGACTGCAAGGACCCTCCCATTATGAGATGTGGTCTATTTTTACAGCCATCGAATCTGGAATGGTCTTGTGACTTGCTTTGGACAGTAGAATGCAATATAAGTGACATGTGCTAGTTCTGAGCCTAGGTCTCAAGAAGACTCCCACTCTCTTTTGCACCTCTGTTTTTGCAATGAGAATAATCCCAGGATGGCATGCTGGAGTATGAGGGACCATGTGAAGCAGAGCTAAGTTAGCCCAGTTGTCCCAACTGAGGCTCCAGATATATGAGAGTCCAGCGAAGTTCAGCAAAGCTAACTAGTTGATCTGCTGCTAACTCAATACGTGAATAAGTCCCCAATGAGCCTAGATCAGCAGAACCACCTAGCTAACCATGGACATGTTGGCAAAAATAAATGTGTATTACTGTATGTCACTAAGGTTTTGTGATTGTTATGCTGAATTATTATGGAAATACATAACTGATACACAGGTTTAAAAGCATCAGCAGAAATTAGACAAATGCATAAGGAAGTGGATCTTGAGGATGTTACACTGGGTTGGAGGGGCTGAGAAGAACACATATCTGGTTACAGGATATTCACTGACATGGGGCCACTAACATGCTATTCATTATTTTAATTTCTATCAAGATAAACTAGAGGTGGTTCTAATAGTGTATTGGAATGGCACCCTGAAGTCTGAGCTTGACAATGACCTACAGTAAACCAAGTTGAAATGTGAGAGCTTCCTTATCACAGTTGTAAAAACATAGGGGTGGTATCTGACCTCCTCTAACTTCACAAGGGGGAAGGAGAATCAAGAGCAACAGCCCAAGGCTGATTCCTATGAGGTGGAGGTAAAACATGGCTTCTCTCTCTACCATCTTTACCAACTCTGACACCAACCATCCCTCCCACAGCACTCTCTACTGGGTTCAATAACTCATTGCAATGGCCACACAAAACTCACAGACCATACTCAGGATTATGGAGTTTATTAGGGAAGTAACGAGTTACATTTCAGGCTCAGGAACACTCAAGGACAGAGTTCTTCCATCAGGACAGCCTCTTTCCAGCCATGCTCACAGGCACGCCTCTCCCTGGCACTAGGCTTCTGCCCAAAGGCACTCAGCTTTCTCTCTCCATGGGCCAGGAAGCCCACTGTGCCATCTCCTGCTGCTGGGTCTCTGCAGCTGGCTCTCTACTGCCAGGTCTCTCCTGCCACTGCTTCTCAGTGTCTTCAGGGTTATAGCTCGCTCTGTGTCCCAAGGGTCCAGGACCTTCCCAGCACAGGGATCCCCTGGTCCAAAGGACGTGCTGGCTCCTGGCTGTTCTTCCTTTGTGGTGGTAGGAACTTCTTTTTCCCACCTCTGGTGTCATTCCTTTCAAGGTCAGTGGGATGGCAAAACTGACCAATCCCTTTGGTGGGCTACAATTACCATCTCTGTACCATCCTACTCAATCACTTGGGTGGAAGTTAAAAGACCATGGCTGGAAAAGCCACACAAAAGCAATCTATGGCACTGCAATAGTATTAAAGAAGGAATTAGAAGGCTCAGAGAGGTGGGCATGTTATTAAGGCTTGAGAACTCACCACAGAACCCAGACGACACTTCCTTTGCTAAGGCAATAAGGAATCTACTGATGAGAAGCTCGGCAGTGACTCAGTAGGCCAGAATTGGCAGTAAGAGATACTGACATGCAACTACCCATACTCTTTGCTGACGAGTCAATTCCAACTCATAGTGGTCCCATCTGTGTCAGAGTAGAACTGTACTCCATAGGGTTTTCAAGACTGTGACATTTTGGAAGCAGATCATCAAGCCTTCCTTCTGAGGTGCCTTTGGGTGGATGTGAACCACCAACCTTTTTGTTAGTAGTTGAGGACTTAACCAATTGTGCCACCCAGGGACTCCTGACATTTAACTGGATTCCCTAATATCAGTGCAGGTGATGGATTTCAGAATAGCAGGACCAAGGTAGCAGCACTTAACATTAAAGCAAGATGGGCATAATTATCTTAAAGGGCAGCAAGCTCAGAGTTGTAGTCAGGGTACCATAAGACATAGGGACTTAGGGTGAAGATAAGTGGTCATGGTAGTAGATCACAGTATCCTCAGGGGCAAGACAGATAGATAGAACCTAAGATGTTGCTTGATTTCAGATTATATAATTTAAAAAGGAAGAAGAAGAAGAAAAACTGGTAACGTGCAGGTTCATGTCAACTGCCCACAATGGAAAATCATAGTCACTCATCCACCGTCCAGATCTAAGTCAGTTCACAGGCACAGAGCCCATTGATTGACGGGAAAGTCGGGTCTTCTTAAAGAACAACCCTGAAATTCTAGTCTTTCCCACAAAGACACCTGTAGTCATATGTCAGGGTAACTGCAGTGAGGAAAGGGAAATGCCTAGAATTTTTCAAGGACTAACAGCTAGAAAAGGACCTCATGATTGGTAAAGTAGAGGGTCAGCAAAAACAAGGGAAACCCTCAGTGAGATGAACTGACAAAATAGCCACTCAAACATACCAACAATCATGAAGATGGCACAGGACCGGGCAACCTTTTGTTCTGTTATACGGAAGGTCACCATGAGTTAGAGCTGACTCAACAGCTACTAACAACAACAATAATAGATATGGGGTCTGAGCTGTTTTTGTTACCAGGTGATTTGGCCAATTTGGTCCTCTGGTTATAATGAAGGCTTATGGAAGCCAAATAATAAATGGAGTTTCGGCCCAAGTCTATCCCACAGAGGGGCCATTGGAACTATGGACTTTGCAGTTGGAAGAACCCTCACATTGGTTCCCTGGCCTATAGAGTAAGGACCATTATGGAAGGGAGAACAAAGTGAAAGCCCCTCAAACTGAAAGATAGTCAATCAGAAACAATACTGACTTCCTGGAGGGACAGCAGAGATCATCTCCACCATTTGAAAACCTGAAGGAAGCAAGGGTGGTGAGCCTCATCATAGCCCCATTCAATTCACCTGTCTGATCGCTGCAAAAATGAGATGGATAATGGCAGGTAAGGGTGGACTACCATAAATTCACATGCATGTGAAAGCTGGACAATGAATAAGGAAGACCGAAGAATTGATGCCTTTGAATTATGGGTTGGTGAAGAATACTGAATATACCATGGACTGCCAGAAGAATGAACAAATCTGTCTTGGAAGAAGTACAGCCAGAATACTCCTGAGAAGCAAGGATGGTAAGACTTCATCTCACATACTTTGGACATGTTATCAGGAGGGATCGGTCCCTAGAGAAGGACATCATGCTTGGTAAAGTAGAGGGTCAGTGAAAAAGAGGAAGGCCCTCAAGGAGATAGATTGACACAGTGGCTGCAACAATGGGCTCAAACACAGCAACAATTATGAGGATGGTGCAGGACGGGGCAGTGTTTCATTCTGTTGTACATGGGGTCACTGAGTCAGAACCAACTTGATGGCACCTGACTATGACAACCATAACTCAACTGGATGATAGTTCAAAGCACAGCTGCTTTGCAGGAGCAATCAACACAGAGCATGTCACTTGGTATGTGCCTGTTAGTTTGGTAAATGCTTACTCCTCCATGGTGATCTGTAGCAAGGATCAAAAGCAGTTCACTTTTACGTAACAAGAACAGCACTGTACCTCGACTGTCATATTTTCAGGGCAAAGTTAATTCTCCTTCTCTCTGTTATAATATAGTCCACAGGGATCCTTATCATCTTGACATTTCACAGAACTTCACCCTAATCCAGTGTGTGTGTGCACGTATAAAGCATAATGCTAATTAGACCTCATTAGCAGGAAGCAGCAAGGACACTGGATGCTTTAGTACGAAGATTCTCAAACTCTTTTGGTCTCAGAACCCTTCAAAATGGTTGAAGATGCCAAAGAGTTTCTGTGGTTTATATCTGTTCACATTTACAATAATAGCAACTACAGGGCCAACGGTAACACACGTGAAGCACGCACTTCATAGTTGAATCACAAACATGAGACTAAAGGGCACACCTGCCCGAAAAAGCAAAGACGAGAAGGCAGTAAAGGACAGGAAAACTGGACGAATGGAAACAGGGAACCCGGGGTGGAGAAGGAGAGGGTTGACACATTGCAGGGTCGGCAACCAATGTCACAAAACAATTTGTGTATTAACTGTTTAATGAGAAACTAATTTGCTCTGTAAACTTCCACCTAAATCACAATTTTTTAAAAAAAGGAAATATTAACAACTAAAACTTAGATCCCCCACTCGTCTTTCAGTTTGTTGTACTGTGGGGCTTGCATGTTGCTGTAATGCTAGAAGCTATGCCACCGGTATTCAGACACCAGCAGGGTCACCCATGGTGGACAGGTTTCAGCTGAGCTTCCAGACTAAGACAGACTAGGAAGAAGGACCTGGCGGTCTACTTCTGAAAAGAATTAGCCAGTGAAAACCTTATGAATAGCAGCGGAACTTCGTCTAATATAGTGCCGGAAGATGAGCCCCCCAGGTTAGACGGCACTCAGCAGTGGGCTCAAGTGTAACAACAGTTGTGAGGACGGCGCAGGGCCATGCAGCGTTTTGTTCTGTCGTTCACAGGGTTGCTATGAGTCGGAACCAACTCGACAGCACCTGACAACAACAACAAAACTTAGATATTTTAAACATTTATTAATTCATTGGAGATAACAATAATCAACCCAATACTTGGTAACACAATAGCATATTTTTCTGAAAAAATATTGTATTTTCAAAATTAAAAAAAAATTAGTGAGAAGAGTAGCACTGTGTTACATTTTTGCAAATCTGTTTAATATCTGGCTCAACAGAAAATAGCTACATTCTCCCACCTGCTTCTCGATTCAACATGTTGAGATACGTTGTTTTGGTCGAAGTCTATGAAGAAAAAATCTGGCCTCACACAGATATGTAGTTGGAGAAAGGAGGGGAATTTTAATAAATTTTTCAGGCCATTTGGTCATTCTTCTTTGACACTACACCAAAACTCAACAAATGGTCATTTCTTTAAGGTTAGTTGTGATGCAGAATCTGAAACCACACCAAAGGGCTTTTTATACTTTGTAACATTAAAAACCACTGGTCCATCCTGCGCTTTGAATGCATCCTGTATCCATGCATGACTTTGTAACAGCACTGATCATTTGGAAAATATTGGTTCTTCACGTTTTGCACTCCCACACTCCAGTTGCCATCAAGTTGATTCTGATTCATGCCAACTGCACGTGTGTCAGAGTGGAACTGTGTTCTGTAGGGTTTTCAATGGCTGATCTTTTCTAAAGTAGACTGCCAGGCCTTTCTTCTGAGGTGCTTCTGGGTGGACTAGAACCTCCAGTCTTTCAGCTAACAGTCAAGCATGTTAACCACTTGCACCTCTAAAGGACTTGGATTTAAATCTACCTTCCTGCTCTGATGGCACAGTGGTTAAGAGCTCAGCTGCTAACCAAAACCCTGCGATTTGAACCCACCAGTCACTCTGCGAGAGCATATGTGGCAGTCTGCTTCTGTAAAGTTTAAAAAAAAAAAAAAAAAACCCAAACCCTTTGCCGTCAAGTCGATTTTGACTCCTAGCAAGCCTATGAACCCTACAGAACTGCCCCATAGGGTTTCCAAGGAGTGGCTGGTGGATTTGAACAGCCAATCTTTTGGTTAGCAGCCAAGTTCTTAACCACCAGGGCTCCAAAGTTAATCCACTGAGATTTATGGCCTTGGAAATCCCGTAGGGTAATTCCACTCTGTCCAAAGAGTTACTATGAGTTGAAATTGACTTGACGGCAATAGATTTTTTTTTCTTGCTCTTAGATTTCTTTTTGTCTCATTTGTTCTTTTTTTTTTTTTTTTTTTCCTGCCTTCTTTTGAATGAGTATTTTTTCCAGGATTCCATTTTATCTCCATGATTGTCTTGTTAACCATACGTCTTCGTTTTCTTTTGTTAAAGGTTACCCTAGGGTTACAATATGCATCTGTAACTTACCACCATCAATCTTCAAATAATATTACACCTCTAGGATAAAGGAGCACAGAAAAGAATAGTTTCTTTCTTTTTGTTTATCTGTATTTTTTTTCTTACACCTGGGTGGCATGTTAAGTTAAATAAGCAAAAATAAAAAACATTTTTTAAGTATTTACTAATTGTCTGTCCCGAGTCTATAAGAACAGGCAGAAACAAAGTTTCTGAATTTCCAGCTGCCCTGTTAAGAGCCACAATCAAGCCAGGGCTTTTTAGTACCCAATAAGTCATCGTAAAGGAACTTCTGGTAAGGGAATGGAGGTGTCTTTTCACATATAAAAGCAAGGACCTCAGTGAATTTAAACCTTGGTTTTTATCAAGAGCATCCTCTTTCTACCCTGCCTTCTTGCCCAGTTGCAATTAAGAGCTTTCTAGATTCCTTATTTTGTTAAAAACCAAGAAACTTTGATCTATCGAAGGAAAAGAAACTCCACCAAAACATACTACAGGTTCAACTCAATAAAACACCACCTGTGAATCCTAAGGGCTTTGGGATCTGACCACCCCATTTGTCCTCCCTGTCATAAACCTGAAAAGCACCCATAGTCCCAGATGCTGACCTTTGAAGGCCCAGGCAGAACAGAAGACTGAGATGTGGCCACATTCAAAGCACGGGAGGGCTGAGCCTTCACCCAAACCCACTGGAAGCGCTCAGTTGTGCTCTCTAAGAAGTTATATAAACCTTATACTCTCAGCAGACACCTTCTCCAGTCCGGTCCCATCTATCTTATCCTACTAGAAAAAGCCAGCAGTTTGAAATATGAAGAATAATGACTACTGAGAACTTCGCCATGCAAAGTGAAAGATCACTTGGGAGCCTCAGGGAACCCCAGCAATGGGGTAGGTTCTTTATTCTTTTATTAGAGTAGTGCAAATGTTATATAGCTTGATTGTTATGATCTTTGAACCCGAGGACCTCCCCTTCCTTTGTTGCATGAACCCATTAAACCCCTCCAGCCTGGCTGGCCTGGTGGCAGGTTTTTAGCTCACTTTCCTGGCACCGTGTGCGTGCAATAGACACGGTGAAACTGCTTAGTCAGTGGTGGTCATTGAGTTCAACTGGGAGGCGGACCAGTTGGCAACTTTGTGGTGTGATATCTACAACTTTAGGAATGAGTACCACCAGAGACCCTTCCCTGCCGAGTGGGTAGGGACTAAGGTGGGACAAGAAAGTCACTCACATTGGGGGCTGAATTTAAGGAGGCATCAAAAAACCTAGTAATCAAGATCATTTTAGCACATTATTGTTTCAAAATCAAAATTAATGCAGAAAATCTAGGATGAACAAAATATCAACATTTTAAATAAAGACAGGATGTGACCCAGCACGGCTCACGTCACCCCCCTCACCCTCGTCCCAGCCCTCCTGTACTAACTCACCGATCCCAGAAATTCCACACTAGTAGAACCCCTCTTTTTATAGCATTGCCTGCAACCACAGTGCAAATCTCCCAGGGGGAGCAACCTATTATTTCTCAGCAAATGATAGCCTCACGTTAATTAGCGAACAAGGTGCCTTCCAGAAAGCAGACTGTTTGGGGAACTGAAAAGAATGGGAGAGATTAAGGGTGCTGGGTCTTCGAGGGGAAGCAGGTGGGGTGGCAGCAACTTTCTGTTACTCTTAGTCCACAACTAAAGCCACCATTAAACGTTTCCCAGTCAGAACGGACTGGACGGCAAAGGTTTGGGTTTTTTGGTTTTTAGTTCAAACAAGCTATAGATGTCATTTGTTGTGTATTCTAGACTCTGCCCAGCCACAGGCCGAGGCTCAGAATTAATTTCTGCCTTTCACTTCCAGAATTCAGAAGGCTTTGTTGCAGCTCTAGGGGGAAAAAAACACAGAATTAACAGATGTTGTCAGCTTTTGTAAGAAGTTTTGCAGCTTCCATGAACTTATCTAGCTACAGGAAAAAAAGGTTAAAAAAAAAAAAGCATTGCTGTCAGCATCTGTAAAATCAATTCAAGCAGAGTTACAGAAACTTTCTTTGGGTCACAGTGTATACAAAGCCAGAATAAAAACATAATAATAATAGTAATAGAAGGCCATGGTTTACAAACAACTTCATCATTTATAAGACAAATTTCAGTATTTTATCTGAACTTGAACGCCTTTAAAATTTTTAAGATATTTATTTTTAATTAAACACCCAAAAGATTACTGTCTTCAGTGATGTTAGATAATGTCTCAGGCTACCAATAGCAAAAACTTGTCCAACAAGGAAGAATTTAGTCAAAACTGTTTTTGGAGCTTCAGTGGGATTCCCCCTTCCAGAGGCCATGCACATATTCTCTCTCCTTCGAACAAAAAGTGATTGTTTATTTTATATGTGTTCCTAACAAAATTCAGTTTCACACATTTATATGAGAAAATATCAAACAGTCTCTAAATTGCGTTTGTGGAGGAATTTTCTCCTTTCAAAGTATCTAGAGATGAAAAAACGTGGTGTCCCATTTCTCAACCTTTTCCACTTTCATTTTTCCTGGTTCTACAAAAAAGGATACAAACGTGTGAAGTACCTATAAAATAGAGATCTTCTGAAACTAAAAGCTGATTTTTTGAGCTTTGATACTTAAGTGGAAGAAAGACATTTTTCCTAGAATAGAGATAAATGGTTAAATCAACACTGGAAAACTCATAGACTACCCTCAAAGTACATGGAAGGGGCATGACCAGGTCACGTAAACAGAAACGTGATCCAGGGCAGTTTACTGTATTTTACACAAATAACGTGCTTATCATGCCTTTTTGCCAAATGAGCAACCCCCTCGTGTGTATTATTTTCCTAGGCGCAATCTTTTCCTAGGAGTGCTATGCGCGTTAGATGAGTGGGTGCGTTGTTTGCTTAAAAATACGGAATTGAAGAGACAGGGAGTTCATCATGGTCAGTTACAATCCTACAAAATGACACTTTTAGACACCAAGAGATCTGGGTACAATCTAAGACTTCATATCAGAAAATTACAAAATAATATAGACCAAAATATGGGTGCAATTTCAGAGCGAGAAGGGAAGCAATGACCACGGTCTCCTGTATTGAGAGAAATTAACTTGCATGTCCCTGCTTCGCCTTCAGTCATTTTGAGAAATTAGAGGCAAAATGTGTGCAAAATGTACACTGTCTTGCCATGTAAATTGTGTGGAACACAGAGAATATTTCAAGTTGATGAAGAGGAAAAAATGGAATTTCACAAAATGTTAATAAATGTAAACTCTAAAATTATAGGTGGTCAAAGCTCCCAGAAAATAAATTCTTAGAAAATGGCTTAAATGTGGGGGGGGGGAGTGGGGAGGGACAATTTCACTGTTAAATTTAAATTTTGAGAAGACCTGGACCAATTTTTAAAGTTGATTTTTTTATTGCGCTAAAATAGACATAACATAAAAATTATATAGTAACCACTTTAAAGTGCACAATTCTATGGCATCAATTGTATTCCCAGTGTTGTATGACCATCGCCACTATCTAGTTCCAGAATGTAAAGCTGATATTTAAATCACCTCATATTTGTTTTAGGCTGGGAATTTAGCTGGTTTTGTATTGGCACATAATAAACTTTCATCAAAAAAATAACTCATTTTTCACAAAACACTGTGTGTATTAATTGTTTAATGAGAAACTAATTTGCTCTGTAAACCTTCATCGAAAGTATAACAAAAAAAAAAGAAGAAAAATTACTCATTTAAAAATTACTAAACTCATTACTGACCAGTTATTTATTCAAGCGTTTTGTCTTTGTTTTTTAACACTATGCAATGATAAACACGAATAACTGTTTAGACTAATTTGAGCTCTATTGAGATATGTGTAAAGCCCAGCCTATTCCTTTGAGATTCAGCCTTGGAAATCTTGATTTTGCTTGAATTAATTCTTTGACAAACTTACAAAGTGGAAAGCATGACCATAGCTCACGACTGCGACTCATTAGCAGACAGGCTTTAGAGATGTGCAGTCTCTGTGTTGGCAGTTTGATCAAGGAGTGGTTGTCTTCTAAATCAATCTGTCCCAGAAATTTTTCTCTGTCACTTGATGTCTTAGTCTTCTAGTGCTGCCATAACAGAAATACCACAAGTGGATGGTTTTAACGAAGAGAAATTTATTTCCTCACAGTAAAGTAGGCTAAAAGTCCCAATTCAGGGCGTCAGCTCCAGGGGAAGTCTTTCTCTTTCTGTTGGCCTTCTCATCAGTGTTCCCCCAGACTAGGAGCTTCTCTGTGCAGAGACCCCGGTCTAAAGGATGCGCTCTGCTCCCGGCACTGCTTTCTTGACGCTATGAGGTCCCCCTGTCTCACTGCTCACTTCTGTCTTTTATATCTCAAGAGATTACCTCAGGACACAATCCAGTCTTGTAGATCAGGTCCTGCCTTACTAACACAACTGCCGCCCATCCTCCCTCGTTAACATCATAGAGGCAGGTTTACAACGTACAGGAAAACCACACAGTACCAGGAATCATGGCCTAGCCAAATGGATACACACATTTTTGGGGGGACATAATTCAAACCATGACACTTGAGAACTTACATGGTTCTACTGACACATACAAAACAGAAATATTCTATTTACTAAAGGTTAGAGTTTGAGGAGTTAACATTTGGTATTAAAGATTCTTCGTTTTCTTCTTCACTTTTTGAAAAGTATTAATTCCTTGTGACTGGATAAATTGATATACTAATATATCATGTTACAAACACGTTTTCATAACCATTACAATCATTACAATCATCAGGATTATTTTCTTTAGCTATAAAATTATCAAATAACCTTCAGATTCTTTTTTTCAAGAAAACCAAAAGTAAAATGTAGTCGGGAAATGTAAATATTGAATTGTACTACCACCAGTTAGGTAAGCTAATGAAGTTGTTGGCAGTTCAAAAATGTTCAGCTGTTCAAGCGTAATAATTGTAAAGTCATTTCACTTCAAATAGGACGTTTTTAAAAGAAAACCAAGTACAGTCCCGTAATGCAACTCAAAAGCATAAATAAGAAAATATAACCTGCCCTCAAAAATTTCTAAATGGCTCCATCCAGTTTTGCAAGATGTATTAACTTGGGACTTCAGGAATAAATAAAACCTACCTAGAGAATTAGCCTGAAAAGGAAATGAATGATACTTTTGTTTGACCAAGTCCATTACAACTGACCCCTTCCTAAATTAAGGGAGAATTGATCTTAATGATTAAATATTATTAGCTTTTATATCATGCTATAATATACCAGATGACATGAGATTTCTGATTGAAGATTCTAGATTCTTGAGAAGATAAACAAAATGATTAAGGAGAAGACATTGAATTTTACGTTCTTTTATTTGATCCTAATCTATTTCATTTATTTAGGAAAAATTGTTCATCTCACAAATTCCACGTCATCTTCATACTAGTTTAACGTCTGCTCGTTGTAACACAGGACATAAAAATGGATACTTTTTAAAAAATAAACCAATGTGCTCAAGTCAAATGATATTTAATCTGTAATAATCTTCTGTAATAACCAAATGTGTTATTGATTCTACAAAGGAAAATTAAATCACTGAATAAGCACATTCAAGGTTGGCAATCAGATGAATGTGCCCTTTTTAAAATATTTAAAGCTTGAAACTGATTAGTGTCATATTTATAACTACATATTCAAAATTGCCTTCTTTAAATACTTAGCTGCCAGGCAACCTTGGGTAAGCTAAAGGTTTTAATAAATGTAATGAGATGATGAATGCCAGCAGGAAATTTGGAAGTAAAATATTCACCTGCCAAATACTCCTAGAAGCCATCACCACAATCAGCGACTTAACTTGTCCTGGAGCTAGTTAAAGCTGAATCGACATTTTCAATACAGGTTTCCCCTACTATCCGAAAGTAAAGCATCACTATGAAACCTTTCCTAAGCCCAAATGGCATAAAGTGAAGACGTACTATACCATCAATTTATATGGGAAAATTTTTTGAGCTTTACCAGACCCAAAAAATAACCTACCAAATCATACCAAACAGCACTTAAAACCTTTATGAACTCTCTTACGCTTTTCTGATACCTTAGGACACATCTTGCTAACGGATGCACAAATAAATGGAGATAAAGCACAGATGCTCACAGACACAGTTCGAAGCTATGGTGGCTGATGCGGAGATGCTAAGGGTACTTTCCGGGGAAGGAGCTTGGGGACGCCACTCTCGCGGCTCAGGGGGCGCGGCCTGTTTAACTGCTGGCTGCAAAACAAACGCTGAACGCTCTTTCTGCTTTTCACCTTTTTTCGTAAAAGCAAAAATCCTCTTCAGATTTGTTTTGGTTAGTGAAAACGTACTAATGTAGGTCTTTCGTAAAAGCAAAGTGGCGTAAAGCGAACTTTCAAAAAGCGGGGTATACCTGTATTCTGACCCATTAAACCAAAAAACCAAACTCACTGCCGTGGAGTGGATCCCGACTCATACCAGCTATAGGACTCTACAGGACAGAGTAGAACTGCCCCATAGGGTTTCCAAGGCTGTAATCTTTGCGGAAGCAGACTGCCACAGCTTTGTCCCGCAGAACGGCCGGTGGATTGGACCCGCCAACCTTTCAGTTAGCAACCGAGCGCTTAACCATTGCGTCACCAGAGATCTTAAACCCCAGAATTTAAGTCTATCCCTTGGAGGAGGATTCTGTAGTCTTTTTGGGATGAAATCAACAAGAGGGTAATTTTTTTCACATCTGAAAATGTCTCATAGGCGTTGCTCTAGCAGATCTTTGTCAGGAAAAAAAAAAGAAAAAATCAAACAAGATAGCCCAATCAATAACGTAACAAAAAGTGCATGCCCGTGAACTTTGTGCCCTTTTCCTGGTTTGGTCCGTTTGTATCTGACACTAGGTCTTTATTTGACTTCTTATGTGAACCTTTCTGCGTGCATTTATAGTACATTTTAGCTGCTAAAATGTGTAGATAACAATGTGTTATCTGTGTTTAAAGTGTTAATTTCGTACAGAAAGCTAAAAGTATTTTACTTACATTGTCTCCTGAACCCTTTCTATCCACTTAGGGATAAAGAGAACAAGGAAGACTTTTTCAGCAATGACAACAGCGTTCTACTTATTTTTTAAAGCATAACTTGTGAGGATTGGGTCTTCAGTGAACACAGGAGGAGAAACAGAGCTTGATATACTGGCTATCATCTTTTCAGAGGCATCACAGTCCAGTTTGTGGGCTCTGGAGCCAGGCTTCTTGGTGTTGTTGTCATGGAGTCAATTCTGGTTTAACCATTGCACCACCACAAGCCAGACTAAAACCTGTTTCTGTTGAGTCGATTCCAACTTGTAGCGACCCTGTAGGACAGAGCAGAACTGCCCCACAGGGTTTCCATTAAGGCTGTAATCTTTATGGAAGCAGATCACCAGGTCTTTTCTCCCATAGAGTGGCTGGTGGGTTTGAATCAATGACCTTGCAGTTAGCATCTGAGCGCTTTAACCACTGCAGCACCAGGAGCCAGACTTCCTGTTGTTAGGTGCCGGCAAGTTGGTTCTGACTCATAGCAACCCTGTGTACAACAGAACAAGACACTGCCCAGTCCTGCAGCATCCTCACAATCATTGCGATGTTTGAGGCCACGCTGCAGCCAGACTGCCTAGGTTCAAACCCTGGCTCTGCCACTTACTAGCTGGATGAACTTAAGCAACTTATTTCATTTCTCTGCAGCTCAGTTTCCTCATCTATAAAAGAGGAATTAATGATAATAATTACCTATCTAACTGAATCATCTCATCTGTGAAAGGGGGATAAATGATAATAAGTACCTCATTGAATCATTGTGGGAATTAAATGAGTTTAAACTGTGAACAGAGCCTTGGTGGCAGAAGAGCTCAGCTGCTAACCAAAAGGTCGGCAGCTCTAATCCACCAGCCACTCCTTGGAAACCCTATGGGGCGGTTCCACTCTGTCCTACAGGGTCACTGCGAGTCAGAACCGACTCGGCACCCAACAACAACAACAACGAACTGTAAACAGCTTACAACAGGCAGTGTCAAGTGGGCAGCAAGCACTCACTATGTGTTTATTATTTTAAAACTGATTGCATGCTTTTTCAGAATTTGCATTTAATCATATCAGGGTGGTGGGTTTATTAGCCCAATTTTGCAAATGACTTTTTCATCATTTATTTTTAATAACTTATCGTGTCAGGAGGCAACAACTGGAAAATCCAACTTCTCTTTCAAATTTTTCCTCTTTCCTTTGGCAACTGATTCACCAGTTTAGGTCTTATGGTGAAAAATAACAAGCAGAAACTCTCTGTGTTTTTCTTGTTACGTGTCTTGTAACTGGACTGGAGATAAAACGACTCTTATTTCGTGATCTGGATAACATTACCAAGAATGGGGATTCCAGAACACTTAATTGTGTTCTGCAGAAACTGTACATAGATCAAGAAGTAGTCGTTGGAACAGAACAAGGGAATACTGCATGGTTTAAAATTGAAAAAAGGTGTATGGCAGGGTTGTATCTTTTCCCCGTCCTTAGTCAATCTATATGCTGAGAAAACAATCTGAGAATCTGGACTATATGAAGAAGAACATGGCATCAGGATTAGAGGAAGACTCATTAATAACCTGTAATATGCAGATGACACAACCTTGCTTGCCGTAAGTGAAAACAACTTGTAGCACTTGCTGATTATTATAATAATTATGCTATCATGTAGGTCAAAGACTACAGCCTTCAGTATGGATTACATCTGAATGTAAAGAAAACAAAAAATCCTCACAAGTGGCCTGGTAAACAGCATCACAATCAATGGGGAAGAAATTGAAGTTGTCAGTGATTACGTTCTACTTGGATCCACAATCAACGCCCATGGAAGCAGCAGTCGAGACGTCAAAGGACGCATTGCAGTGGGAAAATCTGCAGCAAAAGACCTCTTTAAAGTGTCCAAAAGCAAAGGTCCGCCTAACTCAATCCCCTCACGTGCCTGTGAATGCTGGACAATGAAAAAGAAAACTCGAAGAATTGACACATTTGAATGGTCGTGTTGACAAAGAATATTGAATATACTGTGACCTGCCAGAAGAACAAACAAATCTGTCTCATAAGAAGTATAGCCAGAATGCTCCTTAGAAGTGAGGATGGTGAGTCTTCGTGTTGTTTACTTTGGGCATGTCATCAGGAAAGACCAATCACTAGAAAAGGACATCATGTTTGGTAAAATAGAGGGGCAGCAAAAACGAGGGAAACCCTACACGCGGCGGACTGATGCAAGAGCTGCGCAACGAGCTCAAACATACCAAGAATTGTAAAGACGGCGCAGGACGGGGCAGTGTTACATTCCGTTACACATAAGGTCGCCATGAGTCGTAGCTAATTAACAACAATAATAATTCGTGATCAGAAATAAAGATGCTTAACCCGAACATCTTATTAACAAATGTGGTTTTTGATAAAGAATGTAACATACTTTTTTTTTTTATCTTATTCACATGCTCTGAAAAAATTCTAGTTACGATTAGGGTTTTTCAAGGCATAAGATGTCTGCCAGTAAGTGGTCAACATGGAAAGTATACGCCCCTGTCAAACAATATGCCAAAAGAATGCCTGACTATTTGTAAAATATCACATGAGAATAATTTATTCATTCAGTCAATAACTACTTGTTGTTGTTGTTAGGTGCCGTCAAGTCGGTTCCGACTCCTCGCGACCCTGCGTACAACAGAATGAAACACTGCCTGGTCCTGCGTCATCCTCACAATCCTTGTTATGCTTGAGCCCATGGTTGCAGCCACTGTGTCAGTTCATCTCGTGGAGGGTCTCCCTCTTTCTCACTGACCCTCCACTTTACCAAGCATGATGTCCTTCTCCTCACCAAGAACTACTTAGTGATTGTCTATTATGTGTTAGAATAAACTAAAAGTCAAAGCAGGTCCTATCGTCGTAGTGAAAAACTATTGTAATACCTAGGAGCAATTTTGTGGACCTGATTAAACCTTTTCTCACTGAGATGTCAACCTAAAATTCTATGAAATGATGTTCAGTTTGTATTCAACACTTCTAACGTTGTCACAGGATTGTAACAGCCATGGCTCCCTGCACCAAAAAGTCAGACTCATACTCTTGCTAAGTAATCAAGAATAGGAATAGATACATAAGGGCCAATATTCAGTCCTTGGTCAACCTCACACAGTCTAGATCATCAAGTTGCTCCTATTTTGAACTTCTGTCACCTCTGTGAAACAGAATAGACCATTGGAGGCTATTCGCTTTCCTCTCTCTAAGAAAATACCCACGGAGACAGGATGGATGCCTTGCAAATCTGTCATTGCAATGCAAAATTAGAGCAAGTTTCTTTAAGAATCTCAGTGCTTTCCCTCTCTTCCTGAACTGAATAAAGCCCACTTGGAAAGCAATTCAAAACCAGGATTCTGCTTCTACCTTGCTCAGTTACCCCAGCAGCTGGGGCCTTTGAAGACGGGTCTCTGAGAGACCCTCAAATCCAGCCCTTTTAGGAAGGGGAGAGCAGTTTAGGAAGGGGAGAGCGCAAGTCTGGTTGATCTCAGGGAACTGAGAAGAGAAACAAAAATCCTCTTTCTTCCACAAAAGAAAAGAGATTAAAAAATAACTGTACCAGTATATGTTTTATACTTAAATATAAACAGACTCTAAGGAGAAAAATTTTTGAGGACCTCCACTGTTGGCTAAATTTTTTTTTATTATAAGTATGTAAGCAGAAACCTAAGACTAGATCATACTTTTAGCTCATTTACAGCTCTAAAAAAATCACGTTTAAAATGTTAATGCCAGCAGAAAAATCAAATTAATAGCATTAATTTAACATGATAGATCACATTTTGCTGAAATTAAATCACTGCCCACCATATAATGGTGGAGAAATTTTTTATGTCAGAATATCCAAATTATTATGTGTCGTGTGATGAATCCGTATTCCCGTTACTTCCCTCTCGATAAATTCTTGAAGTCCCTGGGTAGCACAAGTAGTTAAGTGCTTGACTACTAGCCGAAAGGTTGGCTGTTCATATCCACCCAGAGGCGTCTTGGGAGACAGGCCTGGCGATCTGCTTCCAAAAGGTCACAGCCTTGAAAACCGTATGGAGCAATTCTACTCTGCACACACAAGGTCACCATGAGTAGGAATTGACTCAACCACAACATACAAACTCTTACAAACTCTTGGGTTCTGGAGTAAGGCTGGCTGGGTTCATATTCCAGGGCTGCCACTTCTTGAGTCCTGAATGTGTCACCATAAGTAAGTTACTTTACCTGTCTGCACCTCAGTTTCCCCGTTTGTAAAATGATCATAATAATAACATCTACTTCATAGGGCTATTGTGAGGCTTACAGGAGTTAATAAATGTAAAGTATCTGGAGTAAAGTAAGCATTCAATTAATGTTAATTATTACTTTTATCAGAGCCCTGGTGGTGCGGTGGTTAAGAGCTCAGCTGCTAACCAAAAGGTCAGCAGTTGGAATCCACCAGCTACTCCTTGGAAACCCTGTGGGGCAGTTTTACTCTGTCCTAGAGGGTTGCTATGAGTCGGAATAGACTCAATGCAACAGGTTTGGTTTTGGGGATTTATTACTTCTACCATCTCAAGCTCTACATATTAAGTCTGCAAGGACTGAAGCCTCACACCAATAGGGACACCACCCAGTGGGGAGTTGAATTTTACCTTCCTCGGGAAAACAGGAACTGAATCCGAAGCAGGGCTCTTGCATAAAGCCAGGAACCAGGATTGCACTACCCACACACACAGAATGAAGGCCGCAGTTACCACTGGGAACAGGCTGCTCTCAGAAGAGAGAGAAAGAAGACACATCCACCACCAGACCCTGCTTACCGCCTTCAGAGACTGGAACTGTAATTTACCCAGGATGAAGGCCTCTAAGGAAAACTGCTCCTGAATCGAGGTCAACTGCATCATCATCACCTGTATTATGCCAGTCAATGTATAAACATCACTTAATATTGCATGGTAACCCCATGAGTGTCAGACTAGAACTGTGCTCCATAGTGTTTTCAATGGCTAATTTTTGGAAGTAGATCACCAGTCCTTCTTCCAAGGTGCGTTTGGGTGAACTGAAACTCCAAGCTGAGCTCGTTAATCATTTGTGCCACCCGGGGACTTCTGGGGCTGCCATTAGTCAGAATCAACTTGACAGCAACTGGTAATATTATATATTTTTAAACAGATAAACAGAACACCTTCTCTTGACTCCATATTCTTTTCCAACTATAGTCCTATTTCTCTGGTGTCCTCCAGAGCAAAACGCTAAAAAAGTTGCCATAGTTGCTGATTCCAGTTCCTCCTGTCCCATTCTCTCCCCAAGTCACTCTAATGGGACTTTCATCCCCAGAATTTCTTTATCAACTTAAATATTGACAAAGCCAGTGATCAATTCTCTGTCCTCATGTTACCCAACCACTCTGTAGCATTTGACACGTTTAACCACTGCCTTTGAAGCTCTTTCCTCTCCAGGCTTCCGTGACAATAAAACCAAAACCAAACTCATTGCCTACGAGTTGATTCTGACTCATAGCTACCCTACAGGACAGAGTGGAACTGCCCATAGTGTTTCCAAGGAGTGGCTGGTGGATTCCAACTGCCGACCTTTTGGTTAGCAGCCATGCTCTTAACCACTGCGCCACCAGGGCTCCTCCATGCCAGTAGACTTGCCTGACTCTTCTGCTACCTCATGTCTGCTCTTCCTTGGTCTTTGCTCGCTCCTCCCAGGCTACTACATCTACAGAAGTTGGAATCCCCCAGAGCGCTGTCCTTGGTTCTTTTTTTTTTTAATGTACACTTTTTTTCCAGTTGCCATCCAGTCAGTTTTGACACATGGTAACTGCTGGTGTGTCAGAGTAGAACTGTGCTCCATAGGGTTTTCAATGGCTGATTTTTCAGAAGTAGATTGCCAGGTCTTTCCTCTAAGGTGCTGCTACTCAAAGTGTATTCTGCAGGCCAGTAGCTGTCCATTAACTGCTTATTACCAGACCAAGATGAGCTAAGTACAGAAATTGAGAGTCAGCCTTTAAAACCTTGTAATAGCAATTTAACAGAGTAATTTTATGTTGTATCCAAAAATAAAAAATCAGACTTGAATTTGGATGTCTTTGTTTTTTATATGTTCAGTAGCTTATATTTCATTTTATAGTAATTTGTATTATTGTATTTTATAAAGTATAGATCTGCAGTAGATGGGAAACAAGGAAAAAGAACTATTTCTCCCCTCGTATAATTGGAGAAGAACCCATCTGCATTCTTTCCTGTATGATCTCACCTAGTCCCATGGTTCCAAATGTTATTTCTATCCTGATAATTCTTATAATTTATGTCACCTGCCATGACCTCCGCCTTAAGCTCCAGACTTGTATATCTGTCTCCTTAGTATCTCCATGTGAATGTTCAGCGGGAATCTCAAGAGTAACATGACAAAGACAAATAGCAAACAAAAAGGGTTTATCAATAAAAACTGAAGCTTATTCTTTGAGAAGACTAATAAAATAATCTGGAAAGATTTACAAGACAGAAAATGAATAAGCAATAGGAGAATAATAAGCACTATGAGAAAAAAGGGAGTCATGACTATAAATCAGTAGAAATTTTAAAATCATTAGTGTACACCATGAACAACTTTATTATAATACATTTGGAAATTTCGATGAAAAATATAAATTGCCATAACTGATTCAAAAAAAAAACAAAAGGAGTAGAAAATCTAAACATACCAATAATCATTAGGGAAACTACGTAGGCTTCAAAAATATACTCTCCTTCAAAAAAAAGGCACAAGGCCTAGACAACGTTAGAAGTGAGTCTGACCAAGTTTGAAGAAACAAATAACTCCTACCTTACAAAAACTATGACAGGTAACAGAAAACAAAAATGAGAAAAATTACCCAAACATTTCATATGACTAGCATAATTTTTATTTAAAAAGTAAACAATGATAGTGCTAGAAAATAAAAGGATAAGCCAAATTCACTCATAAATATGGATGCAAAAATCTTTAAATAAAGTATTACCCAACTGAATCCTGAATCTTCATCAGATATACATCACCATTCATGTGCAGATAAGTTTACCCCAGGAATGAAGCATGGCTCAACATTTTAAAAAATGGTTGGTGCAATTAAGTACCCTTCTGGGTAAAAGGAGGAACATCGTATCTTTATTTCAGTAGATAAAGAAAAGGAGTACTGAATAAAATTCAAATGCTCATTCATGATTTTCAGAATAAATAACAAGGAAACAGAAAACTCTCAGAAAATTCAAAAGATATAAAAATTCCTTTAGCCTGAGGCATTAGAAAGGGCTGTTAGTCAAGGAAAATAAAATCCATTCTACCTAGTTCCAGCAAGCAATATATTAACAGTAGGAATACTTCACAGAATCATTAGAAGAGTTTAAGAAAGAGTCCTAGGCTGGGTTTCCAAGAAAATCTCCCAAAACTGCAACACAAAAACCTGGCTACCTGGCTCTGTCTCACCCATGTTCTCAGAAATTCATTGCTGCCAGCTCCAAATCCATGATTATTATGAGAAGTCAATGCCGTTTCAATAAAAATCCCAACATAATTTTTTGTGTGTGGAAAACTATAAATTTATTCTAAAATTTATATGATAGTGCAAAGATCCAAGAACAGTCAGGTCAATTTTCTGAGCAGATTCTCAAGAGGCACATTCAGAGGCAGCAGCAGTATGGGAACATTTTTAGAGGGAATTATGTAAATTTCAATACTAGGGAAAGTATAAGAGAAGGGACATGCCTTAGGAGATGATTTACGCTTAAGCAAACTTTGCTTCTGGTAAAGATAAACTAGGAAATTCAGATCAAATCTCCTGCCGAGGACAACTAGACAAGCTGGAAAAAATGGTTTAAAATCTACAATAGAGAGGTATCAAGCAAGTACAGAATTCCTGAGACAGGATATGGGAGAAGATACGGCACAGAAAGATAAGCCCAGTGTTTGGGACTGCTTTTGCCTGAGGACTATGAGGAGAGTGGTAGTTTTGACATCCTTGTAGTTTAAGGGGGACAAATGTTACAGAGTGAGAGCTAGTCAACAGGGGAACCTGATGAATGTCCCTTGCATTGGATTATAGCCCTGACAGGCTGACTTCTAGGCTGAACTAGAAGTAAAGAGATCTTTGCATGACTACAGTTAAGCTTTAAATCTTCTCAATCCCTAAAATTAGATTGAAGTGATCCAGCATTGGTAGTACCTGAAAGAAGCAAAATTATATCTTTAGGAGGATAACATCAGCCTAGTCTCAAATTATTTGTACAAAGAATTTTGTAATACTATGTGCAACACACAATTAAAAAATACACACACACACATAAAGAAATATGATACAAATAAAAACAAAAAAAAAAGGAAAAAGAGCAGGCAATATAAACAGATCCACAGAGGCTCTAATTATTATTCGACACACATTTTAAAATAAATGTGCTTACAAAGTTCATGGAAATAAAAGACATGAAAAATTCAGCAGAGAACTAAGAAAAAATATTTATGCACATACATGAAAAAGCAAATGGAAATACAAGAAATAAAATAGTTAAAATGAAAAACTCATTGATTGGGCATAACAGCCATTTAGATAAATCTGAAGAAAAAATTAGTGAATTGGAAGATAAGTCAGAAGAAAATATTCAGAATAAAGCACAAGAAGATAAAGAGATGAAAATTAAATGATAGGAGAAGAGACATATAAGACACAGTGAGAAGACTTAAAATGTAAGTATTTGTAGCCCTAGAAGGAGAAGAGAGAAAGAATGGAGCAGAAAGAATATTTGAAAGTACAATGGCTGATGAAATACAGAAAACGGCTTACTGAAAACCTATAAACTCTTAGCAGGAAAAAAGAAAACTCCACTAGGCACATCATAGTAAAGCTGCTGAAAACCAATGACAATAAGAATATCTCAAAAGCATCTGAGGAAAAAATAAAGATGGGCTTTAATAAAGTAGAGCAACAGCTGATACTACAACAGAAACAATAAAGCCAGAAGACAAAAGGAATGATATATTTATGTGCTAAAAGAAAATAACTGCTAACCAAGAATTTTAAATCTGACAAAACCATATTAATCCAAATCCCTACAATGTTCTTTAATGAAATGGATAAACTAATCTCCACCTTTCTATGGAAAGGAAGAAAGTCTCAAATAGCTAAAGCAATATAGTAAAAAAAAGAACAAAGTAGGAGACCTCATACTTCCCAATCTCAAAATTTAGTATACAGCCACAGTAATCAAAACAGCCTGGTATTAGTTCAATGACACATAGACCAATGGAATAAAATTGAGAACCCAGAAGTAAATCCATCCATCCACGGGCAGTTGATCTTCAGCAAAGGGTCAAAGTCAATTGATAAGGAAGAAACAGTCTCTTTAAAAATGGTACTAGCAAAACTGGATAGCCATATGAGAAAAAATGAATCAGGACCCATAACTTGCCATGTGCAAAAACTAACTCAAAATGGATCAAAGACCTAAATGTTAAAGCTAAAACTATAAAGTTCTTAGAAGATAACATAGGATCAAAATTAGAGGATGTAATTTTCAGCATAAATAGCCTATCAAACAAAACTAAAAATGCACGTTGACTGAAGATAAATTAGATAATTGTTGTTAGGTGCCATTGAGGCAGTTCTGACTCATAGCGACCCCACGTACAACAGAACGAAAACACTGCCTAGTCCTGTGCCATCCTCACAGTCGTTGTTATACTTGAGCCCATTAATGCATCCACTGTGTCAACGCATCTTGTTGAGGGTCTTCCTTTTTTTCGCTGACCCACTACTTTACCAAGCATGATGTCCTTCTCCAGGGACTGGTCCCTCCTTATAACATGTCCAAAGTGTGAGACAAAGTCTCATCATCCTTGCATCTAAGGAGCATTCTGGCTGCACTTCTTCCAAGACAGATTTGTTCGTTCTTCTGGAAGTCCATGGTACATTCAATATTCTTTGCCAACACCATAATTCAAAGGCATCAATTCTTCTTCAGTCTTCTTTACTCATTGTGCATCTTTCACATGCAATATGAGGCGATTGGAAACACATTGGAAACACTTGAGTCAGGTGCCTCAGTCCTTAAAGTCCTTTGCTTTTTTAACCCTTTAAAGAAATCTTTTGCAGAAGATTTGCCCAATGCAGTGCGTCTTTTGATTTCTTGACTGCTACTTCCATGGGTATTGACCGTGGATCCAAGTAAAAGGAAATCCTTGACAACTTCAATCTTTTCACCATTTATCATGATGTTGCTTATTGGTATAGTTGTGAGGATTTTTATTTTCTTTATGCTGAGGTATAATCCATACTGAAGATGTAGTCTTTGATCTTCATCAGTAAGGGCTTCAAGTCCTCTTCAATTTTAGCAAGGAATGTTGTGTCATCTGCACAGCGCAGGTTGTTAATGAGTCTTCCTCCAGTCCTGATGCTGTGTTCTTCTTCATATAATCCAGTTTCTCGGATTATTTGCTCAGCATACGGATTGAATACTTATAATGAAAGGATACAACCCTGATGCACACCTTTCTTGATTTTAAACCATACAGTATCCCCTTGTTCTGTTCGAATGACTGCCTCTCAGTCTAAGTACAAGGTTTCACACAGGCACAATTAAGTGTTCTGGAATTCCCAGTCTTCCCAATGTTATTCATAATTTGTTATGATTCACACAGTCAAAGCTTTTGCATAGTCAATAAAACACAGGTAAACATCTTTCTGGTATTCTCTGCTTTCAGCCATGATCCACCTGACATCAGCAATGATATCGCTTGTTCCACACCCTCTTCTGAATATGCTTGAATTTCTGGCAGTTCCCTGTCCATGTACTCCTGCAACTGGTTTTGAATGATCTGCAGCAAAATTTTACTGGGACCTCCTAAAAATTAAATGCTTATGCTCACCAAAAGACTTTACTAAGTATAAAGAGAACCTACAAACTGGGAAAAAATCTTTGGCAATGACATATCTGATAAGAGTCTGATCTCTAAAATATATAGAAAACTTCAACAGCTCAACAACAAAAAGAAACAATCCAATCAAAAAATGGGCATATGACATGAACACACCTTCACCAAATAGGAGATTCAGGTGGCCAACAAGTACATGAAAAGATGCTCATAATCATTAGTCATTCGAGAGATTAAATCAAAACTGTAAGGAGATACCATCTCACCTCTGTGAAAATGGCAATGATCGAAAAATAAAAAACAACAAATGCTGGTGAGGTTGTAGGGGGATTGGAACTCTTACATATTGCTGGTGGGATTGTAAAATGGTACAGTCACTATGGAAAACAGTACAGCGCTTCCTCAAAAAACTAGAAATACAAATACATTATGATCCCACAATCCCACTCCTAGATGTATATCCTAGAGAGACAAGAGCAGGGACACAAATAGATATATGTGCACCTATGTTCATTGTTGCATTATTAGCAATAGAAAAAATATGGAAATAGCCTAAGTGCCTGTCAATAGATGAATGGATTAACAAACTGTGGTACATATGTACAGTGGAATAGTACACAACTAGAAATAATGATGAATCCGTGAAACTTCACACAACATGGAAGAACCTGGAGGACATTACATTGCGTGAAGTAAGTCAATCACAGAAAGACAAATATTGTATAATCCTACTATTAAAAAAAATCAAAACTAGATATATACACAGAAAGCAAAGCTCTTTGATAGTTAGCCGGGATGGGAAGGAAAGAGAGGGGGAATCACTTTCTAGTGTAGACACTTGATGTTTTTGATGATGAGAAAGACAAGACGAAATACAGGTGAAGTCAGCATAACCTGACCAAGATAAATAAGAACACCAAGAAGTACATGAGAAAAAGAGACAATTTTGGTAAATGCTATAACATATACAATTTTGCAACAATAGTAAAAACAACCAAAAAAGTATGCGTTTACATGGATAGATATGGTTGCCTATACGGGCATAGAAAGGCATGCATGCGTAAATGCACATTTAGGTGTATCTGTAGGCATATGTACATACACGTTTGTGTGTGCCGCGTATATTATTGTTGTCGTTAGGTGCTGTCAAGTCAGTTTCAACTCATAGCGATCCTATGTACAACAGAAGAAGACATGGCCCAGTTCTGCACCATCCTTGCAATCATTGCTATGTTTGAGGCCATCGTTGCAGCCACTGTGTCAGTCCATCCTGTTGAGGGTCTTCCTCTTTCTCACTGACCTTCTACTTTACCAAGTATGATGTCCTTCTCCGGGAACTGGTCCTTCCTGATAAAGTGTCCTAAGTACATGAGACGAAGTCTCGCCATCCTTGTTTCTAAGGAGCATTCTGGCTGTGCTTCTTCCAAGACAGATTTGTTCATTCTTCTCGCAGTCCATGGTATATTCAATATTCTTCACCAACACAATAATTCAAAGCCATCAATTCTTCTTTGGTATTCCTCATTCATTGCCCAGCTTTCACATGCATACGAGGCGATTGAAAATACTATGGCTTGGATCAGGCACACCTTAGTCTCAATCCTCAAAGTGATGTCTCTGCTTTTTAACACTTTAAAGAGATCTTTTGCAGCAGATTTGCCCAGTGCAACATGGCATTTAATTTCTTGACTGCTGCTTCCATGGGCGTTGGTTGTGGATCCAAGTAAAATGAAATCCTTGACAAAAACAAAGATGAGAAGGCAAGGAGGGGAAGGGAAGCTAGATCAATGGAAACAGAACAAACAGAATGGAAATAAGAATACTGACACATTGTGAAAATTGTAACCACTGGCGTGGAACAATTTCTATAAAAATTATTAAGTGGAAACTTAATTTGCTGTGTAAACTTTCACCTAACACACAATAAAATATTATTATTTTAAAAAACTATATTAATTAAGTCAGTGTGGTACTGATGCAAGGACAAGCAAAGAGATCAGTGTAATCGATAGTGTTATGAAACAGACACATGAATATATGGACACTTGATTTACGACAAAGATGGCACTTTTTCTTTTCAATACACTCAATTCTTACTTATCAACCATCTCACTACCCAGCATTTTGCATTTACAACACTAGTGAAAAATCTACTATCTGACTATTTTGTGCATTAACAACTTATGTCTGGCAGTAACGAATGCCAAGGTGTAATGCTGCCTGTAATGGTTAATGTTATGTGTCAGCTTGGCTGGGCTGTGATTCTCAGTTTGGCAGTTATGTAATAATATAATCTGACAGTTATGTGATGATGTAGTCATCTTCCATTTTATGATCTGATGTGGTCATTCTCCATTTTTGCATAATGCCAGTTTTCACTTAACGACCCGGTCTTTGGAACCTAACCATGTTGATAAGTAAGAGTGGGTGTAAATGGCAGAGGGTTAATTGGTTAGCCATATTGTAAAATAAGTGAAATTTGACCCCTACCTCACACCACATACACATATTAATTCCAGGTGAATTGTATATCTAAATGTGAATACTAAAACAAAATCTTGTGAAAATATCGTAGGAAACTCCTGCAATCTTGGGATAGGAAAAAGCTACTTAAATAGTACACAATAAACCCTAACTCTAGAAAAGGAGAAAAATGATAAATTAGATAACATTAAAATTAAGAACTTCTGTTTCTCAAAAGAGACCATTAAAGGAGTGGACAGGTAAACACCAAATGGAAAAAGATGCTTTTAGCACATAAAATTGGAATTACTTTAGTTTGTTGATTGCAAAGATGTCATTCTTCACCTTTCTCCCTGTACCTCAGCAGCCATTATATCTGCATTATAGTCAGCCAGAAGACAGAAAGGGCAAGAATTTGCACACACTACTTCTACTTATAGTCCATTTTCCAAAGTTTGTCACAAGAATACATCTAGCTGCAAGAAGAAATGGGAACTGTGGTCTTTATTCTGAGTATCCATGTAACTGGCTAATATTCGGGTTTCTATTAATGAGAAGAAAAAGGAGAATGGATACTGAGGGAAAACAAGCAATCTCTGCCACTTTCTTGACTGGAAATATTTCTTCTAGTGAAATTTAAGTTAAAAGCAATAAACTCTGGGCAATGGACACAAATTTCCTAGAACTCTGACAAGCTTAAGTTCTTTTTGCTTCCCTGTTTTTCTATATGTTCCTTCACCAAATAGAAGAGCATCATGAACAATCTTGGTAAAATCTATTTTACACAGCTGATAATTGAATTACTGATCTATAACATTGTAAACCAATACTTGCATGTGTACTCAATTGGGGAATATTGATGTATAGCTTGAGAAATGCTCTTGAAAAAAACGAAATTTTTGCTAAGATTGTAATCTGCTTCAGCAGTCAGATCAGATTCTTGAATTGATTGTGTTTTTGTCTGTGTGTATTAATTTCAAGGGCATGGACCTGATGCTGCATATTAGATGTCCTGAGAGCCTTCTGGAACCTTAGAAAAATCAAATATATGAGAGAGAAGGTTAGGAGTTCCCAGCAATACAGCACCAACCAAAAAAACCAAACCCGTTGCTGTCAAGTCAATTCCGACTCATAGCAACCCTATAGGACAGGGTAGAACAGCCCCATAGGGTTTTCAAGGAGTGGCTTTTTCTCATGCTGGATCCTGCAGCTGGATCCTGTTCATCTGACCTCTGGTTCTTGGGACTTGAGCTAGCAGCTTACCTGCAGTCTAGCCTGCCGGTCTTGGGATTCATCTATCTTCAAAGCCTGTGAGCAAGAGCCCTGCTCTCTGTCCAACCTGCCTATCTTGGCTTTACCAGCCAGGGATTCCTAACTGAAAACAGGGGAGAAGGGCTAATAAGAGCATCAATTTCGAATAACTATTTGTAGGATTCAGTAAATTAATACTATTCTTGTAAAATGTTTAAAATAGTAACAATAAATATTTGATATTATTATTATGATATACATTCTAAGAGAACATACCCAAACTCAATCTAAGACACATTAAATCAGAACGTCTGGGAGTGAGTGAGGTACAGGCATAAAAGCTACAAGTGATCCCAGTATGCAACCAGGGACTGAGGTGATGTGACCATGAGCAGATTCTGTCATTATTTTAGGCTTCAATTGGAAGGTTATATACTAATATTTTGCAGTCTTATCCCTAGATGGTAGAATTACTGGAGATTTTTATTTTCTTTTTTGTGTGGAGGAGTTGAGGGTGCTTTTCTGTGGTTCAAATTTTTCTGTAATGAACATATACTGCCACTGTGATAAAAACGTTATTGAAAACATATATATTACACGCCTACATATTATGGGCAAGGAATGTACTAGGCACCAAAACAACGTCCTTGCACTCAAGAGCTGTGTGACACTGAGAATACCAGATGCACAAAGAGAGAATTATAAAACAAGGCAGATGTCATAAATGCCAGAAGCGAGATTCAAATAAAGTGCTGTAGGAGTTCAAAGAGTTCAGGGTCAGCTTCATACAGAAGCAGCATTTCATTTGGGTGGAAAGGGAGGGAAAGTCATTCCAGGTCCGGAGACAACATGAGCAGATAAAGGGACAGAGGAAAGAAAGAGGATGTGATGATCAGGGAAGAGCAGAGAATCTAGTTTGACACATGAGGTGGGAAGAGGGCCATCATAGCAGGTAGGGCTGCAAAGAAAAGACGAAGATAGATCACTTGAACCTTAAAATAGAAGTTGAGTTTTTTCTATGGGCAATGGCAACAATTTGAAGAATACTGAGGCAGGAAATGGCATAATCAGATCTATTTGTAAAGACAACTCTGGAAACTTTGAGCAAAATGAACAAAAAGATGTGAACATTATGGAGAAGAGATATAACAGTAGCGTGTCCCTCATGCCATTCAGTGATGCCGCTGGATCATCTTCCTGCCGGCTATTGAATACCCACCTCCAAGTCACTCCCCTCATCTTTTGAAAATTGTAGCACCTGTTCATGATCATCTAGTCTTGCCATCATCCTAGCAAATTCCACCGTCCAAGTGGATGACCCATCCAATAGCCTACCCTCCAGTTCCAGTGACCTTCATCTCTATTCCACTGCTGCCACCTGCTCTCATGGCCCCACATTTATCACAGGGGACTGGTGGTCTCTGTAATTGGAAACTTCAATTTCTCACCCTTTGTCATTCATCTCTTGTTCCTTAGTCACACTTACCCTGCTCTTTAATCTCATTAAGCCTGCCCTCCTGGTTGTTCCTAACCAACTTTTCTATATGTCAGAATAAACCAAAACCAGTTGCCATCAAGTTGATTCCTATGTGTTTCAGAGTAGAACTGTGCTCCATAGGGTTTTCAGTGACAGTGATCTTTTGGAAGTAGATTGCCAGGCCTTTCTTCTGAAGTACCTCTTGGTGGTTCAAACTGTCAACCTTTCAGTTAGTAGCCAAGCACTTAAGTGTTTGTGCCACTCAGGGACGCCATAGTTTCTGTGAATTTTCACCACCATCCTCTGGCCTTCCCTCATGCACTCCCCTCATACCTTATCCATGGAAGTCCACCCACTTCTCAGTAAAATAGAGACCATTAGATGCGGACTCTCTCAACTTCCTTTCCCTTAGCTACCAATTCATCTGCTCCATTACTTATCTTCTCTTCTTCTCTCTGACGTCAAAGACGAGGTGTTTCTCCTCCTAAGCAACTAGAGACTCTTGTTCCTATTTTACGTACCAGGAAGACTGAAATGAAGTAATTTTCCCAAGGTCACCACAACTAATACGTTGAGGAGCTGGCATTGGGTGTCAGATCTGTTTGATACCAATCCTCTGTCAAGGATGAGGAAAACAAGGAGCAGTAAAATATAAATCCCTACTTCGCAAGGTTCTTCTAAAGTTATGGAAACAATCTAAGTAAAGCCCTCATAGTGCTCATTAACTGAGAGCTTTTATTGTTTTAGTGCCAGGGTAGGTCGGAGGTTGGAGATGTTAACAGCATTAAGGAAGTCAGGAAAAAGAAATGATTTAGTGACGCAGAAAATGAGTATGGCTTCTAACATGTTAAGTTTCAAAGGCTGATAGGACCTCCTAAAGGAGATGTCCAACAGGCAATTAAAAGCATAGCCCTAGAATTTGGGAGAATAGTAAAGTCTGGAGCTAAGATTTAGAGCCATCATGGAGTTGAATCTATGACATGATCAAAGGAAAGTGTGGACTAAAAGAAGGAAAGCAGGCAGAGGATAGGATTTTTGGAAGCCCCTACGTTTAGGGAGGGAGTGGGAAAAGATGCCAGTGAAGGAGATGGAAGATGAGTAACCAGAAAGGTAGGAGCCAGAGAGAACAGCATTGCTGAAGCCAAGGAAAGAGACCTGGAGAAGATCGTTGAATTTCTCCATCACTGAATTTCTCTGTACCTTTTTTTCGCTCTACAAAATGTGAATTATAACTTCTGAACCTGTAACATAGGACATGCTTTTCCTTGTTGCTCGCATGATACCTCCTACCAATATCTTATACTTTATCCAAAAGTACTTTTCAAACTATGAGTTTCTATTCAAATTCACTACAACTATCAGACGAGAGTGCCACGAAGTTGTCTTAAAAGAATTCTGTAATGGTTTAGTCTCTGTGCATGTAAAATTCTCCAAATGAGAGTACTTTCATTATGTTGATTTCATTTTATGAGAAAAGGAAAAAATGCTCTATTGACTTATTAATACCAATATAGAGTTTGTAATCATTTACATGAGATGGACTAACAACCACCTTTGCATTAGTGCTTATTTTGAAGGGTCGATTTAGCACATAATTTAAAAAAAAAAAAAAAACCCTCTTTAGAGGATGAACTTACCCTACTCATCACAGAAGACGCAGTAGCCTCAGGTCAACTTCACACAACCAAACTGGCAAGCCAAAATGAGATAAAATGTTTTCAACAGATGAAGAAAGAAACCAAATTCCCATTGTGTTTATGGGAGATCTAAGGCTAAAAGAGATTAAAAGACTTGTCCCCAGTGTCTCAGAGAGACAAAGTGTCAGAGTCAGGATTTGAACCTGCACAGAATGTCTTCTGAGCATTTTACACTGTTCCTCTCTGCCTCCTGATTCCCCAGTCAGATAGTAAGGTACCTGATCACAGACCATTTCTAAATTCTATACTGAGGAAAAATTTGAGAGTGTTAAGTCACTAGGAAAAAAAAAAAAAAAAACTTAGTTAATTGGCAGAATGGTGGAATGGGGTCAGCTAGTCAAAAATTTCACTTAAGTACTCAAGAAGTAGAACAAAGTGGGAAGCCTCACACTACCTGATTTTAGAACCCATTATACTGCCACAGTAGTCAAAACATCCTGGTACTGGTACAACAACAGATAAATAGACCAATGGAACAGAATTGAGAATCCAGACACAAATTCATCCACCTATGAACAGCTGATATTTGACAAAGGCTCAAAGTCCATTAACTGGGGAAGAAATGGTCTTTTTAACGAATGGTGCTGGCATAACCTGATATCCATCTGCAAAAAACTTAAACAAGACCCATAGCTCACACCGTGCACAAAAACTAACTCAAAATGGATCAAAGACCTAAATATAAAATCTAAAATGATAAAGATCATAGAAGAAAAAATAGGGACAATGCTAGGAGCCCTAATACATGGCATAAACAGAATATGAACCATAAGTAACAATGCACAAGCACCAGAAGAGAGACTAGATAACCGGGAGCTCCTAAAGATCAAACACTTATGTTCATCAAAAGACTTCGCCAGAAGAGTCAAAAAACAACCTACAGACTGGGAAAAAAATTTTGACTACAACAAATCCGATCAGCGTCTAATCTCTAAAATCTACAAGATACTGCAAAACCTCAACAACAAATAGACAAATAACCCAATTAAAAAATGGGCAAAGGATATGAACAGGCACTTCACCAGAGAAGACATTCAAGCAGCTAACAGATAGATGAGGAAATACTCACCGTCATTAGCCATTAGAGAAATGCAAATCAAACCTGCAATGAGATATCATCTCACCCCAACAAGGCTAGCATTAATCCAAAAAACACAAAATAATAAATGTCGAAGAGGTTGTGGAGAGACTGGAACACTTGTACACTGTTGGTGGGAATGTAAAATGGTACAACCACTTTGAAAATTGATTTGACACTTCCTTAAATAGCTAGAAATAGAAGTACCATACGATCCAGCCATCTCCTTCCTTGGAATATATCCTAGAGAAATGAGCGCTGTCACACGAATAGATATACGCACACCTATGTTCATTGCAGCACTGTTCAGGAGAGGAAGAAGATGGAAACAACCTAGATGCCCACCAAACAACGAATGGATAAACAAATGATGGTCTATCCACACAACGGAATACTACACAACGATAAAGGACAACGATGAATCCGTGAAACATCTTATAACATGGAGGAATCTGGAAGGCATTATGCTGAGTGAATTTAGCCAGTCACAAAAGGACAAATATTGTATAAGACCACTATTATAAGAACTCAAGAAAAGGTTTAAACACAGAAGAAAACATTCTTTGATGGTTACAAGGGTAGGGAGGGAGGGAGTGGGTTATTCACTAACTAGGTAATAGATAAGAATTATCTTAGGTGAAGGGAAGGACAACACACACTACAGGGGAAGTCAGCACAACTGGACTCATCCAAAGCTAAGAAGTTTCCTGAATACAACCAAACTCTTTAAAGGACAGAGTAGCAGGGGCGGGAGTCTGGGGACTATGCTTTCAGGGGACACTTAGGTCAATTGGCATAACAAAGTTTATTAAGAAAAATGTTCTGCAACCTACTTTGGTGAGTGGCGTCTGGGGTCTTAAAAGCTAGCAAGCAGCCATTTGAGACGTATCAATCAGCCTCAACTCACATGGAGTAAAGGAAAATGAAGAACACCAAAGTCACAAGGAAAGTATTAGCCCAAGAGACACAAAGGGCCACATACACCAGAGACTGCATCAGCCTGAGACCAGAACAACTAGATGGTACCCGGCTACCACCAATGACCACCCTGGCAGGGAACACAACAGAGAGTCCCTGATGGAGCGTGAGAAAAGTTGGGGGCAGAACTTAAATTCTAGTAAAAAGACCAGACTTGATGGTCTGACTGAGACTGGAGGATCCCCAGAAAGCATGGCACGCGGACTCTCTGTCAACCCAGAACTAAAACCATTCCCGAGACCAACTCTTCAGACAAATATTAGACTGGACTATGGGACATAAGAGTGTGCTTCTTAGCTCAGGTAGATACATGAGACTAAATGGGCAGCTCCTGTCTGGAGGTGAGATGAGAAGGCAGAGGGTCAGGAGCTGGTTGAATGGACATGGGAAATCAGGGTGGAAAGGAGGAATGTGCTGTCACAGTATAGGGAGAGCAATTAGGGTCATATAACAATGTGTGTATAAATTTTTGTATGAGAGACTAACTTGAACTGTAAACTATCACTTAAAGTACAACAGTATAAATAAATAAAATCATTCAAAAAAAAATTCACTTACGTAATTTTTGTCTTCACTTTCTCTTTTGCTTCCCCAATTACTACGTAAATGCATTTTATATTTGCATATTATTTAGAGAAGTTTCCAAATGTATTGAAACTTAAGCCTGATTTGGTCTTGTTGTTGTTAGTTGCTGTTGAGTCAGTTCCAACTCGTAACGACCCCATGTACAACAGAACAAAACATCATCCAGTCCTGCGCCATCTTCACAATCATTGGTTTCCTTGATTCCACTGTTGCGGCCACTGTGTATTTTGAGTGCCTTCCAACCTAGTGCCTTCCAGCACTATGTTGGACAATATTCTGTTGTGATCCATAGGGTTTTCACTGGCTAATTTTCAGAAGTAGATAGCCAGGCCTTTCTTCCTAATCTGTCTTAGTTTGGAAGTGCCACCGAAACCTCTCCATCACGGATGACCCCGCTGGTATTTGAAATACCGGTGACATAGTTTGCAGCATCATAGCAACACGTAAGCCACCACAATATGACAAACTGACAGACGGGTGGTAGGAAGCCTGATTTCCGGTGTTAAATTAGGAAATATGACTGATGCCATTTTCTAAAGATTTCCCAGTTAGCGAACTGCTGAATGTTGCAACCATTCCAACTCGGATATTCAATAAATTAATCTTATTTACCTGTATAAGCAGACCCAGCAGAAATTTTTCTTGGCTCAGAATCTGGTTCAATCATTTCTCTGAAAAGCCTTTTCTGACTAAGCTCACCACTTCATAATCTATGTGTCATGAATCTTTTCGTTAGTCTGACTATCTAGAACTTGGCCATGTTCTCTGAATCAGTCCTTCATTTTTTTTAATCAAAGATCTTTTAAGAATATGATGAGGAAAAGGACTTCCGGCAAGATGGCGCTCTAGGCAGAAACACCACGCCGTCCCTCCACAGCAAAGATCCGAAAAACTAAGCCAAACAGAGAATCAACAATCCTGAAACCCTAGAACATCAAATGAAGAGATAAAGAACTCAGCC
>NW_004443975.1:16064763-16097685 GCF_000243295.1 Trichechus manatus latirostris | reverse complement strand
GGTTGTTAACCAATGTCATAAAACAGCATGTGTGTTACTGTTACATGAGAAACTATCTGTTCTGTAAGCCTTCACCTGAAGTACAATAAAATATTAAAAAAAATAAAAAGAATATGATGAAAGCTATGTCTCCTTTCCACAGAAAACACATGCATACATAGGCACAAATTTTGGCGTATGGTTTCTAGGACCTCCGAAGGCCCATCTGTAGACCCCTTAAGAGGCCCATGAACCCCAGTTTGCTGTTCTAGTTTTGCCTTTTGCGAGATCTCGAGCTTCTCCCTCGCCCATACGCTGAACTAAAGCCACCTTTAGTGTTCTTTGCATCTTGTCTAATATGGATGAGCACAGACAGTAGATGCTTGAAACTCTTGCTGAGGTGGAAGAAACATAATGAGACAGTGTGTTCGCATTTTTCACTACTCCCTTTTTTTCCCTGTAATTTCATTAGCTCCCCCCGCTCCCAGATTAATGAGATTTCATTTTGTGTTTAGAAAATAAAAATGAAAAATTAAACAGCAAAAGCACTATCCTTCAGTAGCCATCGTGGCTTACATCGGACAGTGGAATCTCACAGACTCTGACTCCTGTACCATTCTGGAGGCAAGCAAGCTTTAGCGGGGAGATAAGGAAATACACAAGAAACTTGGAAGGGGAGAATGACTTGACGTTAGAAGGCATAGAGAATAATAATGCCTTGCAGTTTATGGCGCTTCACGGTTTTTAGAACACTTCCATGTGTATTATCTCACTCGATAACCCCCACCTTAACCCTGGAAAGCAGGTGGGGCAGATAGCATTATCCTCATTTTATTGATCAGAAGCTCACAGCCAGAATGCTTTAGCGAATTATCAAAGGTCAGGCAGAAGTCTTAAGTGGAAAAGCAGTGATTTGAATGTAAAGCTTCTGACCTCAATTTCTCTTTTCCCTACATCACAGAAGGCAAGGAGAGTGAAGTATTAAAGAGAGAGAAAGAGAAGTACATACATTTACGGGGAAAGCACATACATTTATAAAAGTCCTTTCGATCAAGATGTGCGAAATTTCATTTTCGGTTATTATATCAGGGCATCTGGATGTTTTCAAATTGCTTAGCAAATCAATCTTTTCCCTTAAAATGTAATTGCCCTTGTATTAGCCATAAAGGTTTAATCATTTGCAAAAAATAAAATGGCCCTATCTGTACCAAAAGCCAGTGTAATCACTTGGGTAAACAGTGTGGAGCCATTTGTATTATTCTTTATGGGAAAATGGGTTCAAAGTTGTAAAATCTGGAAATATTTTACCACTAGAATGCTGCGATAAGCATTTCCCATTCCTAACCTCGGGTGTCCCTGCCTACAGTCACATTTGGCAGGTCAAGAACTTCACTTTATGATGGTACACATACTGGGCAAACCAGATCAGGAGCTACCCACATCATGGACCCATAGAACCGTAAGGCACCTTGAGAGGTTATCTCCATCTCTTCCTCCCTTCTCTTGTGATGGAGTTACAGCCCGTTTCATATCAGCCCAGCCCCACTCAAGCAATGAGCTCCCTTTTCTGGCTCTGGTTATCTTGGACTTTGTGCCCTTTACCAGTGGAGGGGGCCTGGCATCAGTGACATTGACCTGACTGACCTTGTGTTGGTCTCCGGTGGGGACACGGAGAGGAGAGCCTTAAAGCACTTGGGGATCTTAAATGTCAACGTACCAACTATGAGGGACCGGTGAAATGGGAGAAATTAACACATATTTTTAGACACCTACTATGCATTCGCAGTTCTTACTTTTTTGAATCCTCTCAATATTCACTGATCCTGATTTTGTACAGATGAAAAAATCGAGGTTTGCCGAGAGGGAGGGAATTAATATGTGTTGAAAACTTGTGATACGGTTAGCATTTACATTTTTCTCCTTCATTTTAATAGAGGTTAAGGGACACGTCCAGAAATACACAACTAACAGACAGCAGATCCAGGGTTTGAGGTTTGTCTGACTGCAGAGCCCATGTGCTTTCCATTACATGAGTGTTTTCCAAACTTCTATCATCCAAATAGCACCTCATGATTTTTTTCCAAAATTGTGTACCACTGACATGGTTATTTTCCTAGTGGCAGTATTGTTTAGTGGTCAGAACATAATTCTGAAGTCAACCTACCTAAGTTCCAGTCCTCGTACTGCCTCTTGCTACCTCTGTGACTCTGAGCAGCAGATCTGACCTATGCCTGTTTCCTTATCTTTATAGTGAGGGTAGATAATAGTACCCACCTGATAGGATTGCTCTGAGGATTAAGTGAATTAATATATGTAAAGCACTATAGTAAATGCTCAATGTTAATTAGTATTATTTCAGAATTTTCTTTTTTTTAATATTTTATTGAGTTTTGGGTGAAAATTTACACAGCAAAATTAGGTTCCCATTTAACAATTTCTACTCAGATTGTTCAATGAGATGGGTTACATTTTCCACATTGCATCAACATTCTCATTATTTCTGTTCTGGTTGTTCCATTTCCATTATTCTTGCTTCCCTGCCCCCGCCCCCCAACCTTCTCATCTTTGCTTTAGGGTAAATGCTGACATTTGGTCTCAGATAGATGATTATTTTTGTTGTTCTGTTTTGTTTTTATATAAAAGGCGCACAGTATCACAGGTGATATTGTTTATTTTATGAGCCAATCTGTTATTTAGTTGAAAGGTGATCTCCAGGAGTAGTTTCAGTTGGAAGTTTAAAGGGCAATAGTGTCAAGGGTTCTCCAAGTCTCTGCCAGTCCAGTAAGTCTACCTTTTTTAAGAACTTGAGTTTTGTTTTACAGTTTTCTCCCATTCTATCTAGGACCAACTGTTGTGGCTCTGATCAGAATGGTTGGTAGTGGTAGCTGGGTACCATCCAGTTCTTCTGGTCTCTGGATGGTTGAGGTGGTGGTTTGTGTAGGCAGTTGCTCCTGAACACTGGTTTCTTCTTTGAGTCTTTAGTTTCCTTCTTTCTCTTTTCCTCCAGACAACAGAATTTTCTTTAAATCAAGTTTTTGCTACTTAAATAGATGTATTACAAAAGGGAAATTTCATAGTACAACTATGAAATCACAAGTTTGGTGTGATAGTTATATTTCAATAAGCATTAAAATAAATACATACTATTCAAATAAAAGATGTTCATCTATATATCATGTAAAAGCAGTTCCCACACTTATAAGCCTACTTTGAGAATGTGACCCCACACCAGGCTACCCGTAGAGAGAATATAGAAAGCCAAACTTAAAGCTTAGAGGAAATCATAAAGTGCTTGTCAGCTTACTAGATTTATGGAAAATATGAAGACCAAAGGGGAGAAGTAGAACGTACTTGAACAGGGGCCAAAACAGTTTAGCAAAGAAAAGAAAACCACATTTGACAAGACTCTTGTATCCATGGATCCAGCTCTCCATGGGGGGAGGAGAGCCTGCGAGAACACAGAGGCCTTCAGAACAGACCCAAGGCCTACCTCCTGACCCTGGGTTCACACGGGGGTCCTGTGTGATAGAGCTCCAGCGTGGAAAGCAGTCCAGAAGAACTCAACGTAAGAGTCCAAGAAAAACAGATGTAAGGAAGAAAAAAAAAGCTTTAGGCAAACAAAACAGAAGAAAGCTACAGGGAAATAAATGTAGCCAAGAAGAGAATGGAAAGCCTCCCCATGCACTGCAGCTGAGCAAGCAGAGAAGGACACCAAAGCATGAGTCTTGGGCTCCTAGGATAGCCTTTCTTCAGCCTTGGGACATTCTTCACCACCTATATTTTCCACCTCTGAGGTTTCTTGAGCTGCCCTGGTGTCACAGTGGTTAGAGCGCTCGGCTGCTAACTGAAAGTTCAGCAGTTAGAACCCACCCATCACTCCATTGGAGAAAGATATGGTAGTCTGCTACCATAAAGATTTACAGCCTTGGAAACCCTATTTGGCAGTTCTACTCTGTCCTACGTGGAGCCCTGATGGTGCAGTGGTTAAGAGCTCAGCTGTTAACAAAAAGGCCAGCAGTTCAAATCCACCAGCCACTGCTTGGAAACCCTGTAGGGCAGTTCTACTCTGTCCTACAGAGTTGCTATGAGTCGGAACTGACTCCTAACAACAATGGCACCTAACAACAACAACTCTGTCCTATAGGATCGCTATAAATCAGGATCGACCAGATAGCAGTGGGTTTGGTTTTCTTGGCTCGAGGTTTCTTGGGAAGCTGCTTTCCCACTTACAGTGCTTGCTGTTTCAAGATGAGGGCCTGTTTAACTGAGTGAAGCTGTGTGCCACACATTACTGTTTTTCCAGGGTATGGTATGAGGTGTTGCATCCTGGAGGTGTGCTTGTGCAAAACTCTGGTCTCTTTCGGCTTTCCGAGGAGTAAATGAGATCAAATATGCAATGTAAAGTATCTGGCACCTAGAGATGCTGAGTCAAGATAATTATTATTAGGATGCAAGCCACGTTGTCAAGGAACATGCTATTTATTTGAAGAGATAAGACATATAAGAGTAGAAGAAATAAGTGTCACTGAAATTCAGAAAAGGGGGGGAACATTCGTGAAATCGATACTTTTTTAAATAACTTTTTTCTGATACATACACTGATTATAGAAAATTGATGGGGAGTTTAAAGATGAAATACTGTAACAATATTAAGTCCAGATCTATATATTATCTGAAAGGTGTTAGTTATGCCAATGTAACTTGAAGTCTATATGATTTTTTTAAAGGAAGTAAAATTTATCAGTAGGAGAGTAGATATTTAAATTGATATAGCCAAACAATGGAATACTACATAACTGCCGATAAAAATGGAGTAAAGACTTGTAAAGATAGCCAGAATATAGTGTTAATCTGTAACAACCAAGTGGAGGAACAAAATATACCGTGTGAAAATGACTATTTTATTTAACATGCTTTCCTCTGAGGTTTGGAACTATCTCAAATGCTTTGTATATCTCTGTGCTATTTTGTTTTTATAGCCATTTAGTAAAAAAAAAAAAAAAAAGTTCTATGGAAGGCAAAAAGAACATACAAAGGGAAGTAAAGAAGGAGGAGGACCGAGACTTATCACCAGTTCCGTAGTTGGACAAAGGACACTATCTCATCAAGTGAGCAACAGGGTTCGAAACATCTGCTTCCAATGTGGTGGCCTGAAATGCCTGTGGGTGTGGTAGCCTAAGTCCCTAGCAACTGTAAAGGGGAGATAGGGGTCCTCTCCCCCTGAAGATTCTTGACTCTTAGGAACCACAAATATATGGCCCAGCGCATTCTTTCCATTGAAATGTTGAACGTGACTTAGTAATCTGTACAACAGAGCCCCATTCGTATGCTGGTGTCAAAAGACAAAGCAAATACCTGCTTTATAGACTGTCAGATGAGAAGGGAACTACACTTCACCGTTAACATTCATCCGCTCATCCATGCATGTATTCAGCCAATATTTAGTGATGATTAGACAGACAAGATAACTGGGTGTTTGGACAGTAGTCCGATCCCTCATAAGCCTTGTGACCTCTCACACTATGATGCATGCAGTATCCAGACTCTCTGGTCCTTCTTCTTTGATGTCATCATGGTGGTGACAGTGGTGGGATGGTGGCTGCAGCAGCATCAGAGTATTTTCTGTGTGTGAGTATAAAGAAGGAAATAACCACAAGCCTCTAACAGGTCTTCTGATCATGGTATTTAAAGTTTTGTTGTTGTTGTCCATGATGCAAGGCAATAAAATGAGACAAAGTGAGAGAGACAAAATGAGACAGCCATGGAGGCAGACCTACACAGAGATACTCAACCAAAACAGCTAATGTTTTTCAATCCCTGACTATGTGCCAGGAACACACATCATCTCATTTAATTTTCGCAACATCCCTGGAAGGTAGGCTCCACACTTCAAACGTAAAGTGTAGAACAGACTGACGCGCCAAGAGGTGAAGTAACTTGTTCAGAGTCACACGGCTTCTACGTGGCCTTTTAGCCAGGATTTGAATGCCAAGAGCCTGCTTCATTAAAACGTGCCAACAAACATATTAAGCACCAAAAACATAAGAAAGAACAAAGCAGGCCCCCTGATGTTTGGAAATAGCTAAGTCATGGTATTCTCCTGTTGAACATAAACACTCTCTCAGAACACCAACATCAGACCAGAGGCCTCTCGGTGACCGTGAGGAAGGGAGACAAGAAACAAGACCACTCTGTAATCTTGTAGAAGCACAGACAAAAAAGCAAGAGCACTGTGCAAACCTCACAAATACCAGGCATCCCTGTATCCTGGGTTATAGGAGTGACTTCTGCCTCTTGACCAATTACAGCTGCAGCCTCACTTCATTCCTCCTGCCTTGTAGCTATGACTTACTAAGATACCCAATCAGAGAATCTCCCCCATTTTCTGACAGCATCTAACCCAAGCCCAAGTCCTATAAGTTCTTGTGAACACCATCTTACTAAGTTTCCCCATGGTGTACAGTCTCCCTCTTTGCAATGAGAATTAAATCCCATTTATTCAACTGTAGGATTCCTTGGGTGGTGCAAATGGTTAACACACTCGGCTGCTAACCAAAAAGTTGGAGGTCTGAGTCCACCCAGAGGTACCTTGTAGGAAAAGCCTGGTGATCTACTTCCAAAAAATCAGGCACTGAAAACCCTATGGAACAGTTCTACTCTGACACACATGGGATCGTCATGAGTAGGAATCCACTCTTGGTTTTGGTTTTGGTTCAACTACAGGTATGTTCCTGGTGGTCTTTGGCTGGAGGACATTGACACAAATGGAAGTTCACGCCGGTTCAGCTGAAGCCTTCACTGCCTTGATTAGAACCCTGGCCTCAGCAACCCTCGAACAGCAATACTAGTATGGAAGGTGCTGCTGGCCTATGGCTGGGAGGTAAGGTCCTGCTAAATTGAGCTCTGGTATTTCATTGAAGCCCCTTCTACCTGGAGTTTATTGTCTTTTCCTAGGAATAAGGTCTCTTGGGATTTGTTTAGTTATGTGATCAGCTCTGTGTTGTCCTTTGGTGAAATTGCATAACATGGTCTCTGTCCTCAAGGAGTTTAAAATTTAATCCAGTGCTAACATTCAGGTTGGTCTACACTGTACATCTTGTCATTTCCACTGGGAGTAGTGAGTTAAAATAGGAGACATTTGATTGGAAGCTTAATTATTCACGCTGGCATTTTAAAGAGGATCTAGCATTTCCAGAGCCAGGCCTTGCACTGAGCACTCCATATGGGTCATCTCCTTTAATCCTCACACCAATCTCCTGAGGCAGGAACTATGATTTTACTGGTGGTAAAAATGAGGCCTAGAGAACTTCCTGTTCACTGACAGTGTACTTTCAAAGGTCAAATAGCTAATACATGCTAAAGCTGGAATTTGCTCTGGCTCCAGTACCAGAACGCTGTTAAATTACGTTGTTAAGTATATATTACTATGTGTAATAAAATCTCTCTGTGGAACACTTTTCTATAGCCTAGGCTTGGTCATAGTGTGGATCAAACAATGTTTCCCCAGCTAGGAAGTCCTGTTGCACAATTCTTAACAAAGAAAGCAAAAACATAATGCAAGTATCAAGCACTACTCCTTCCAAACGTGTCATACTAGGTGTTATGGATGGAATTGTGTCCCCCAAAAATGTGTGTCAACAATTCCCAATATTGTGGGATTGTCCACACTTTTGTCATTTGATGTGATTTTCCTTTGTGTTGTAAATCCTACCTCTACAATGTTAATGAGGTGGGATTAGTGGCACTTATATTTATGAGGGAGGACTCAATCTACAAGATTAGGTTGTGTCTTAAACCAATCTCTTTTGAGATATAAAAGAGAGAAGAATGCAGAGAGACGGGGACATCTTACCGCTAAGAAAGTAGTGCCAGGAGAACAGTGCATCCTTTGGATCTGGGGTTCCTGCACTGAGAAGCTCCTAATTCAGGGGAAGATTAATAACGAAGACCTTCCTCTAGAGCCAACAGAGAGAGAAAGTCTTCCCCTGGAGCTGATGCCCTGAATTCGGACTTCTAGCTTACTGGAATGTGAGAGAATAAACTTCTGTTGTTGAAGCCATCCACTTGTGGTATTTCTGTTATGGCAGCACTGGGATAACTAAGACAGTGGGACTTTGTTTTGTTTTGTTTTTTCTGAATGTCTTTAAACATCAGATTTTAGCCACAGCCTCACGACACTCCTGCGCGGTCTTCTTTGGGTTCCCAGTTTTCTGAGGCAGATAGGAAACGCTGTTGTTATCATCACCACACAAGCCTGTATCAACACCAGCCACTAGAAGAGTCCCCCCAGAGAAAGCCCAGCCCTGCTGTCACAGATCCCATGCAAGTTTTCTCTTGCACCTCCAAGTCTAAAAGAACCAGTGCGATGTGCCAATAATTTGGGCTCTGTATTGGAGTTCTTTATTATGGCCGTATTTATGACTATATGGTAAAAATATAAAAGGAAAGAGAGTCCACCCTCCTTCTTGCCTCACACGAGACTAGAGAGATCATGGCTCCACTCCTAGCCACAGGAAATGTCAGTATAAGAGTGCAGTGAGTCGGGACACTAGGCATGGAAGGATTGCAGCTGTCACCCACAGGAAACCACCCTTCGGAGCAAAGTGACACGTTAACATAGAAAAGGAAGGAATCAGCGAAAAAAAAGAGAAATCTTTTAACCTGGCAAATATAATTGAGAAACGTTGTTGGCACAGAAGGAACGCACTACTGTATGATATTCATTTCCCAGTTTGTACACAACTCGATGTCCTAGTTCACACAGAAACCGTCATTACATCTCCCTTCCTAACGTCCATAGATATCTTTCACTCTTGCTGTCTACTGAAGAAAATAAAGCCTCCTGTGTTAGAGAGGGCGCTTCGGTGATGACCTGAGCAGTGCCCCTCCTCCTGGCACCTCAGGGAAGCAAAAGGCTTGTCAAGAGGAAGTTGTCTGGAGGCCAGGAGGCTGGCTGGAGACTTCTGCAACAGCACACTTGTGAGGTGATAAAGCTGAAGCGAGGGGGATAGGAATAGAAAGGGAGCAGCTGACATGAGGCGTAGCTTGAAGGGAGCATTAACTGAGCGTAATGACAAATTAGACATGTTATGTTGTTAGGTGCTGTCAACTTGGTTCCGACTCAGAGCGACCCTGTGTATAACAAAACGAAAAACTGACAGGTCCTGCGCCATCCTCACAGTCGTTATTATGCTTGAGCCCATTGTTGCAGCCAATGTCAGTCCATCTTGTTGAGGGTCTTCCTATTTTTCACTGACCTTCTGCTTTACCAGCATGATGTCCTTCTCCAGGGACTGATCCCTCCTGATAACGTGTCCAGAGTATGTAAGACATAGTCTCGCCATCCTTGCTTCTAAAGAGCATTCTGGCTGCACTTCTTCCAAGACAGACCTGTTCGTTCTTTGGCAATCCATGGTACATTCAGCATTCTTTGCCAATACCATAATTCAAAGGCAACAATTCTTCTTCCGTCTTCCTTATTCATTGTCCAGCTTTCACATGCATATCATGCGATTGAAAATACCATAGCTTAGGTCAGGCGCACCATAGTCTTCAAGGTGACGTCTTTGCTTTCAACACTTTAAAGAGGTCTTTTGCAGCAAATTTGCCCAATGCAATGCGTCTTTTGACTGCTGCTTCCATGGGTGCTGATTGTGGATCTAAGTAAAATGAAATCCTTGATCATTTCAATCTTTTCTCTGTTTATCATGATGTTGCTTATTGGTGCAGTTGTGAGGATTTTTGTTTTCTTTATGTTCAAGTGTAATCCAGACTGAAGGCTGTGGTCTTTGGTCTTCATCAGTAAGTGCTTCAAATCCCCTTCACTTTCAGCAAGCACGGTTGTGTCATCTACATACTGCAGGTTGTTAATGAGTCTTCCTCCAATCCTGATGCCCTGTTCTTCTTCATATCGTCCAGCTTCTCAGATTATTTGCTCAGCATACAGGTTGAATATGTATGATGAAAGGATACAACACTGATGCACACCTTTGCTGACTTTAAACCACACAGAATCCCCATGTTCTGTACAAACAGCTGCCTCTTGATCTATGTACAGGTTCCCCATGAGCACAATTAAGTCTTCTGGAATTCGCATTCTTCTCAATGTTATGCATAATTTATTATCATCCACAGAGTGGATTGCCTTTGTATAGTCAATAAAACACAGGTAAACATCCTTCTGGTATTCTCTGCTTTCAGCCAAGATCCATCTGACATTAGCAACAATATCCCTGGTTCCGTGTCCTCTTCTGAATCCGGCCTGAATTTCTGGCAGTTCCCTGTCGATACACTGCTGCAGTCGCTTTTGAATGATCTTCAGCAAAATTTTACTTGCATGTGATATTAATGATATTGTTCAATAATTTCCGCATTTGTTTGGATCACCTTTCTTGGGAATAGGCATAAATATGGATCTCTTGTAGTCGGTTGGTCAAGTAGCTGTCTTCCAAATTTCTTGGCATAGACGAGCGAGTACTTTCAGTGCTGCATCCATTTGCTGAAAATCTCAGTTGATATTCCGTCAGTTCCTGGAGCCTTGTTTTTCGCCTTCAGTGCAGCTTGGGCTTCTTCCTTCAGTACCATCGGTTCCTGATCTTATGCTGCTTCTTGAAATGGCTGAATGTCTACCAATTCTTTTTGGTGTGATGACTCTGTGTACTCTTTCCATCTTCTTTTGATGATTCCTGCATTGTTTAATATTTTCCCCGTAGAATCCTTCACTTTTGCAACTCGAGGCTTGAATTTTTCTTCAGTACTTTCAGCTTGAGAAATGCTGAGCATGTTCTTTTCTTCTGGTTTCCTATCTCCAGCTCTTTGCACATGTCATTAAAATACTTTACTTTGTCTTGTCGAGTCGCCCTTTGAAATATTCTGTTCAGTTCTTTTACTTAATCATTTTTTCCTTTTGCTTTAGCTACTCGACGTTCAAGAGCAAGTTTCAGAGTCTCCTCTGACATCCATTTTGTTCTTTTCTTTCTTTCTTGTCTTTTTAATGACCTCTTGCTTTCTTCATGCATGATGTTGTTGATGTCATTCCACAATTTGGCTGGTCTTTGGTCATTAGTGTTCAATGGTCAAATCTATTCTTGAGATGGTCTCTCAATTCAGGTGGGATATACTCAAGGTCGTACTTTGGCTCTCATGGACTTGTTCTAACTTTCTTCAGCTTCAACTTCAATTTGCATGTGAGCAATTGAGGGTCTGTTCCACAGTCGGCCCCTGGCCTTGTTCTGACTGATGATATTGAGCTTTTCCGTCATCTCTTTCCACAGATGTAGTCGATTTGATTCCTGTGTATTCCATCTGACGAGGTCCATGTGTATAGTTGCCATTTATGCTTGTGAAAGAAGATATTTGCAGTGAAGAAGTTGTTGGTCTTGCAAAATTGTATCATGCGTTTCTATCACCAAAGCCATATTTTCCAACTACCAATGCTTCTTCTTTGTTTCCAACTTTCACATTCTAATCACCAGCAATTATCGATGTATCCTGATTGCATGTTCGATCAATTTCAGGCTGCAGAAGCTCGTAAAAATCTTCCATTTCTTCATCTTTGGCCTTAGTGGTTGGTGTGTAAATTTGAATAATAGTCGTATTAACTGGCCTTCCTTGTAGGTGTATAGATATTATCCTATCACTGACAGCGTTGTACTTCAGGATAGATCTTGAAATGTTCTTTTTGATGATGAATGCAACGCCATTCTTCTTCAAGTTGTCATTGCCGGCATAGTAGACCATATGAAATGGCCGATACCAGTCCATTTCAGCTCACTAATGCCTAGGATATTGATGTTTATGCGTTCCATTTCATTTCTGAAGATTTCCAATTTTCCTAGATTTATACTTCGTACATTCCACGTTCCAATTATTAATGGATATTTGCAGCTGTTTCTTCTCATTTTGAGTCATGCCACATCAGCAAACGAAGGTTTCAAAAGCTTGACTCCATCCACGTCATTAAGGTCGACTCTACTTTGAGGAGGCAGCTCCTCCCTAGGTGTCTTTTGGGTGCCTTCTAACCTGGGGGGCTCATTTTCTGGCACTATATCAGACAGTGTTCCACTGCTATTCATAAGGCTGTCACTGGCTAATTCTTTTCAGAAGTAGACCGCCAGGTCCTTCTTCCTAGTATGTCTTAGTCTGGAAGCTCAGCTGAAACCTGTCCACCATGGGTGACCCTGCTGGTATCTGAATACCAATGGCATAGCTTGCAGCGTCACAGCAACATGGAAGCCCTCACAGTACGACAAACTGACAGACATGTGGTAGACATGAGATGAGAGTAAAGGTGGCATTAAACATGGCTGCAGGTCCCCAGGTGGTGTAAACTGTTTGTGCTTAGCTACTAACCTAAAGGTTGGCAGTTCAATTCCACCCGATAGTGCCTTGGAAGAAAGTCCTGACCATCTACTTCCGTAAGAGTACAGCCATTGAAAACCCTATGGAGCACAATTCTCCTCTGACACACATAGAGTTTCCATGAGTCAAATCGACTCCATGGCAACAGGTAAACATGGGGTGATTGGGGTGAGGGCGGGGCTTTTGAGCAGAATGCTCCCACTGAAACCAACAGAAAAGTGTCAAGGACAGCTGGTTTTGGAATTAAGATAAACTCACAGTAAATTTGGAGTGTCTGTGGACTTTCCAAGGAAATGCACAATGAGTCCTTAGCAATAGCTAGTGGAGCTCAGGGCCCCGGACGGGGCGAGAGATGAAAGAGGCAGATGCTTGGAGTATTGTGGGGAAAATGTTTGGATGCAGTTTTTAGTTATATTATTAATATCTTATTATATTACAAACATATTCTGTTCCTGACATTTTCCAACCTGCCAGTTCGTCCACGTCCCTCGGCCAAAATCTTTAGGGCCAACTAACTCCCTTAAAAAAAAATGAAGTCTAAACACTCCACTTGGAATGTTTTTTCCTTCTTTCTCCACTCACAGAACTGCTCCAAGGCTAATTTAAAATACTAACTCTTCTGTGAAGCAATCCCTGATTCTTCACTCCTTCTTCTTCACTTCATGCTATGTTGCTAGTACCTCAACTTAGTGCTATCTAGGTGTCACCGGCCGTCGGAATCGACTTGAGGGCAACAGGTTTGGTTTCTAGCATTAAATGGTGTTTAATAAATTGACAGAATTACTAAAGGGCAAGAAGGAGAGGTAAGAATAAGAAGCATGTGAATGCCGGATTCAAAGTGTAAGAGAGTAAAATCCATCGACATTTAAATCCCCTCTCTCATTCATTAAACCAGTTGCCGTTGAGTCGATTCCAACTCATGGCGACCCCATGTGTGTCAAAGTAGAACTGTGCTCCACAGGGTTTTCAATGGCTGATTTTTCAGGAATAGATTGCCAAGACTTTCATTGAGACGCCTCTCGGTGAACTTGAACCTCCAACCTGTTGGTTAGCAGCCAAGTGTGTTAATCGCTTGCACCACCCAAGGACTGCTTAGCATGCATTACCCCCTCCGACTCTTGCAAAAAACTCTTTAAGAAAGATAAGACCAGTTTTCATCATTAGTCTCATTTATAGATAAGAAAACTGAAGCTCAATGAAGTGAAATGATTTGTCCAAAGTCTGGCCCTGGTAGCACCAAGAGTTGAACCTATTCATTCGCTTATTCATTCATTCCTTCAACACTGAATGAACATTGGGCCACTACCATATGGCAGGTACTGTTTCAAGTATTGTGATAGTACTGGCATCTAGTGGGTAGAGAGCAGGGATGCTGCTAAACACCCTGCAGTGCACAGGGCAGCCCCCTACAACAAAGAATTATCCAATTCAAAACGTCAACAGTGCCAAAGTTGAGAAGCTCTGGTTTAAACAATGAAAGCTATCACTACCTAACAGAGAAGCTAGCTGCAGAACACAGTGGTGGATTAGCCAAAGTGGAATTCTAGTGGAATAAGCAAATAAATGTATAATATAATGTAATGTTACATAGTGATAACGCTATGAAGAAAATTTAAGCAGGGTAAAGGAACGGAGAGTGAGGTGGGGTTCTCTTTTAGATGGAGGTGGTCAGGGATTCCAAACTCTGAGTCATGGGCTTGGACCTCTGCTCCATGGTGCTGACTTATTGCTGTAATCAGGGAAGCTGATCATGAAATATTGTGTGACCCTCTCCATTTGCAGATGTCACCCAGGTCTTGGCATGTGCACATTTGGGCACCAAAACCCATCCAGCACAAGGCCTCTCTCTTGATCCCAGGCCATGGCAGCTCCCCCTAAACTCCCACAAAGTTGGACTCTAGTTACTCAGGCAAGCTGTGAACTCCTGGAGGCAAGAATCACATGCACATGGCTTACAGTGAGTATATGTATATGTCAATCAATCAGTTGATTGATAAAATAAAAATAATCAAAAGAACTAGAAGACCATTCCCCTCATTCAATACAACTCAATTCATTGGGGGAGAGTCTCAAATCTATTGGGCCTATCCAAACTAAGATTAGCCTGTTCACCATTCCCCAAAATCAAAGGATCTCCCCTTCTATCTACACCCTATTGGGTAGCCCAGGGCCAACTAGATCCCACTGGAAAGCCAGATCATCCAGGTGACAATAAGTAAGGCAGCTGGGTCAACTTGTCCTCATTAAAACTGGGACATTTCTGCTAAGATGCACCCGGTGACACTGCAGGTGGAGGAAGGTAGGGGAGGAGAGAGAAGAAGAGAGCAGCAAAACGCCAAAGGAAAATTAGGCTCAAATTATTAAAACCCATCCAAGGAGCTACTGAGCGATCAATTGAGCAGGTAAGTAACAAAGACAAAATGAGTTCAGCCACTTCGAGTTATGTTTAATTTCCACAAACATATCCCAGTCGTGTGTTTATTTTAAAACAATTTTATTTACAGCACCATTGAACATTTTTCACTCTTAAAGGTAAGCCTATGTGCACACATTGTTGGGGGATTTACATGAAATTAGTTACTCAAACTTTACATTTTAGAGCTTTAATAATTCCCCCAAATGCGACGATCATACTTTGGCAAAATTGCCTGTAAGGACAGAAGGAAGAGGTTAAGCAACAAAACTCCACAATACTGTAACATAGCCTCAGACCTCCAGGAAGGGGTCACTCTCCCTTGAAAAATCATTGTCCTTTCTGGATTGTTTCCATTAGAATTCAGAGCAGGCTCAGTGTCTTTAGACTGGCTTTGTACAAGTCAGTTGATCAGTCTAGCAACATTCAAGAAAGTTCCATGTAAACAAAAATGTGTGGAATAAAATACCAGCAAAGAGAAGCTCCAGAAAATGACATGTGAATTAGCTAAACTCTAAACTCATAAGAAAATTTAGATTTCATTGAGGATTGTGGTGTGATGTGGGTTCCATTTGAGAAGCTAGTTTCCTGATTCTATGGCTACCAGAAAAACCAAACCCATTGCCGTCAAATCAATTCCAACTCACAGCGACTCCATAAGACAGAGTAGAACTGCCTCATAGGGTTTCCAAGAAGCAGCTGGTGGATTCAAACTGCTGACCTTTTGGTTAGTAGCTGAGCACTTAACCACTGTGCCACCAGGGCTCCTTCAGATGCACAAATAGGTGACAGTTTACCAGGTGAATGACAGAGCTATCAAACAGGCCAGGATCATTACTCAGGCTTAATTTGAAACCTAAGTAGATCAAGTTTCCTCATTTTTCCTGAACTAGTTTTGGTTTGGTTTTGTTTTTTTCTGCAAGAGTTGTGAAGACATATTTAAAAGCTGGATAAATTTAAAGCAGGAAATGTTTCTCTTCTCAGAGAAAATGAATATGATCTGGCAAGGGATTAATTTAGCTATAATGGTATAGATTTTTTTTAACGTCTGAACTTGTCATTAGCACTAAGTTGAGCTTGTTATCAAGAACCAATAACAAGAACATCATCATGTTTGAAATTAGTAATGTTTTATGTAGAAGAGAATTACGCATCTTCACCCCACGAATGAACTATACTGGTATTCTCTGCTCCCGTTTAGTAATGGATTCATCAAACTGAGGATGTCAGTGAGTTGAGGAGACCATCACAGAGTCGTGAGAGAAAATACTTTTGTCTTCATTTCATTCACTATTTGAATGACTGATCTGTATAACCGGATTTGTAAGGAATTTTTTTTTTGAATTCTACTTTTTGTTTAAATGTCCAAAGTTCCTACGTAGAGACTATTGCAATTTTTATGAATAGTTTAATCTTGCCTTTAAAAATACTTTTTTAAAGATTGATATTAAAAAGATTCTTGGGCTCTGAAGGGTCTTTCCTCAGCATCCCTAAACTATCCTTAGTTTAAGCCAGTGACTCTAGCCCCAGGGGACATGTGGCAATGTTTGGAGACATTTCTCGTTGTCACAACTGAGGTGAGGGCTGTTACTGGCATCTAGTGGGTGGAGGCCAGGGATGCTGCTAAACACTCCAGAATGCACAGGGCGATCCCCTGCAACAAAGAATTTTCCAGTTCAAAATGTCAGCAGTACCCTGCTAGAGAAACCCTGGTTTAAACATAAGGGGACAAAAGCTCACAGGGAAGCTGTCTTATTCGAATCCAAAACGTGCCTCAGTGATTTCCTTTGAAACACCCATTTCCATTGAATTTTGAGGTGCCTAATGGAACGTCCTCTATAGTCTGGCCAGCCTGTGACGGGGATAACGTACTAAATATGGAGAAATATGTTTAATTCTTCCTCAAACAATGTCCCCTTATTTTATAGATGTTTATAAAAAAAATTAGAGGGGTAATACAATATGTTTTTGGGTTTTTTTGTCAGCAACAGAGCCTGACAGCCCTATGGAATATTCATAATGGCCAAATATCACGAGGAAAATTAACCTCTATTTTCGGAAACAAAGTTTAGCTGGTGCTAAAATAATGTGGCAAGGGCTTCCTATAGAAAGAGAAAGCGTACAAGCGGCAGATGGGAATTTCAAAGGGCTGTGGGGAGAGCCTTTTCCCGCGTCCTGTAGTTCAGCATGAGGAAAATCCACACTGACCTGACACACAGAGCATCCCAGGCGCTTTTAAAAAATTATTTTCAGTTCTTCAAAAAAATAGAGAGACACAGGAAATTCTCTGGAATTAACCTAAACACACAGGTTGAATTGAAAATCAACGCCTTTGAATCATGGTGTTGACAAAGAATATTGACTATACCTTGGACCACCAGAAGAACGAACAAATCTGTCTTGGAAGAAGTACAGCCAGAATGCTCATTAGAAGCAAGGATGGCGAGACGTCGTCTCACATGCTTTGGACATGTTATCAGGAGGGAGCAGTCCCTGGAGAAGGACATCACGCTTGGTAAAGTAGAGGGTCAGAGAAAAAGAGGAAGACCCTCAACCAGATGGATTGACACAGTGGCTGCAACGATGGGCTCAAGCATAACAAGGATTATGAGGATGGTGCAGGACCAGGCAGTGTTTCATTCTGTTTGGCATGGGGTCGCTGTGAGTCGGAACCAACTTGACGGCACCTAACAACAACAACACAAGAACACCAAACTGAGTGATAATGTTTTTCTAATTGCAGGGAAAAACGAAAGCACTGTTTTACATCTACTGCCCATCAGGTGCTGCTGCCCCCAAGCAGGGCTGATTCGAAGGAAAACGAAAAGCTCTTGCATTTCCTTGGGAGAATTAGAAGTCAGGACAGTAAAAGGGAGAGAAAAACCCAAATAAAAACACCACACAGACTCAGCATACGTCACGTGCTGGGGTGGCAAATGCAACCCACCTAACCCCGTATAAAAACATTGCACGTAATTAGCCTGTTTGGGCGTTTTTAAATTTTCTCAGCCAAACTGTCTTTCAAAGGCATTATTTCACATTAACTCTACTCCACAATTCGGTACATTCGTAAGTGTAAATGGGAGATATTCTTCTGAGGTTAGGCTTAATTATATTGGAATTAAGTCCTTTTTTTTTTTTTCCTTTCTTTCCAGGAAAATGGTTTAGAGATTAATTAAAGAATGCTATTTGGATGCAAACTAATATGCATTTCATTGCACAAAAACTATGAAATTATCATTTTTCTTCCCTTTTCATAAAGGCAGAATGATGTGAAATCAAATTATATCTTTAAATCTGAAAATGAGAGACAAATTTCTTCTTTGGCTCCAGGCAAGTCATCTCAAACCAGAGTCACGTAGGAGAATTTGGCCCACACATGGTGAGTTCACAGAGAATGCCCTGGTTTGTGCAAGTATCAGCCACGACTTAATACTTTACCCTTCCTAAACTATAAAGTGCATATAACCTGGCTCAGTCAACTACTAGGGATAACAACATACACAGACAGCTATTTACCTAATTCATGGTCAACTTTCAAGGAATAAACAATTTCCTGTCCTACTGATCACAGCTGCTTACTTATTTCAGCCTTAGAATTCAAGACTAAAACACATTTTAAAAGATGGTGTTTGTAATACAAAATGCAGGTGCAATTTCCTTTGCCAACCTAGCATTTCTGATGAGTTCTGTGCAGAGCATAAACAGGACTCAAAGCCTACGGCATAAGAGAGGGTCATTTTCAGTTCATCCTGCAGCCCATCAGAGAAGATGCTGGGGCTCCACGGAGGCTCTTCCCATTTCTTCATACCTATTTTGATTAAATTAAAACATTAATGTCTAAATAATTGATAAATACATGGTAGTTGCTTCTCCAATACTAATGTATAGTGGTTTGGGGTCGAATCAGATTCTAATACATTTATTTAAATTTGACAATATGAATCAGAGACATACAATTCTAAGCTCTTCAAAACAAGTTAAAAGCAGCAATTAAATAAATTCTCATTTCTCCCATAGACATAATCTTTTCCATCAAGTTAGTAGTTGGCAGCTATAATAAATACTTTAAAATATATCTAACTAAAGAAAAGGCAATCTAGCTTATTTCTTTGGCAGCAACGAATACTCAATGCCATATATTCTTCTATCCCCAAAATACTCATTTTCTCTGGTAAATGCTACACAGATAGATCCGTGTGACCATATTAAAGAAGGCTCAAAGGAAATTTAGACAGTAAGTAATTTATTATTAAAGCAACAGATGGAAAAGGTCCTAACTGGGCTCACGGAAAGAACTTGTGTCATGCTTAAGGAAGCAGCAATATTCCCACACTTTCAAGTGAAAAAAAGAAACGGATTTTATATATTTAAACCTCTGAAACACCCTATAGCTGTAGTTTAGTTCACAGTAGAAAGTAAACATTAGTTTTCTCTCCATCTCTCAAAATGAAGAGTTGGTCAAAAAGTATTTGCACCCCCCTCAAACTCTTCTTCCTCCAGTGTTCCGACAGCATTTTCTACTTTAATAGATATTCATTTTACATTTATTCAAAAATGAGTCAAAAGAAAAAAATAGTTCAGCGGAGACCAGAATATCTAACTTTCCTGTCTTACGATCTTCCAGGGGAATGGAAAAAAGATAGCTATTATGGTTCTGACTTTTTTTTTCAACATACTTCGGCTAAGAGCACCCTTAAGACTCTGCCAGAAGTGCTGATCAATTGAAGAACAAAACAGAACTACTTTGAATGCTATGTTCACAGTCACTGAGTCCCAGACTTCATTATCCCTGGTATATACACTAGCGTGGTTTGCTTTCAAAAGTCAAAGTTCAAGCTAAAACTGTTGAAGTGCAGCCTGAGACGCCCAGAGTAATGTAAAGCAGTTGCCAGTCACAGAAAAATTAACAGACGTGTTCAACTCAACCCCATACTGAACACACAGCCAACCCCTTACTGAACACAGAGAGTGCACACTGCAAGTTTGACCAGTGCCTACCACCCACCAAGCCCTCCCCACAAGCCAAGCTGATGGTCAAAGTGCCTTGTCTATCCAATCTGGCTATGGGGGTACCAGATTAAAAGTGTGTGTTGTTTATATAATGTTGGCCCTCCTGGGTGCTTTTACAAGCTTCTCCATAGCCACTCAGATAGCCGCCCGAAGATACATCAATAGCCACTTCCGCCATGTCTCTTCTGAGGCTGTCACTTCGGTACGCATCTAGAGACGGATAGCCATTGTGCTCTGCACAGCCATTGACGTAGGCCAGGGGCAGTGGCCCGGGGGGACAGCACAGCTGCTTGGCGCAGCTCTTGGAGATGCAGGGTGAGCTGCAGAGCAAGAGCAAGTCCTTCTGCTCCAGGGAGTCCTTCATGTCCACATTTTCCAATTGGATGGTCACATTGTGGATTCCCGCATTGTGGAAGATTTCTCGAATTTTGATGCTGGCATCTTCATATCCCCTGTCCTTCTGATACTTGATGTGCAGGGTGGCAATGATCTTTCCGTTTATAAGTTCCCAGATGTGCAGCTCATGTACACTGCTAATACCGGGCACACTAGACAGCTTGCTCACTAGAACAGAGAAAAGCAAACAGAGCAAAGGTGAGTTCTATAACTGAGCAAGGAACTATGGGGGAGGTCTGGGCCCCTTCAGCTTTCTCACCAAAATGTCTGTGTAATTACTGAAAGTTGTTGTTGATGTGTACCATCAAGTCGATTCCAACTCATAGAGACCCTACAGGACAGAGCAGAACTGCCCATAGGGTTTCCTAGGCTGTAATCTTTATGAGAGCAGATGGCCAGGTTTTTTCTCCCACAGAGCAGCTGGTGGATTCTAACCATCAACCTTTGGTAGCAGCTGAGTGCTTAACCACTGCACCACCAGGGTTCCTTTTTACCAAAAGTTGCAGGTAGAAAAATAGCTGTCCCTTTATAGGCACATTTTCCCATAATCATCTTTCTCCTCTCTGAATTCTTATACCACATACGTTTAGTACATAAAAGGCAAATCAAGAATACAGGTTTAACAAAAAAACAATAATACTAACGGCCCCGGGTTGTTGAGCGTCCAATAGAATGGACACGTAATACACTGCAGGCGACAGTATAAAACAGAATACCTTTTTTAAGGGGCTAATTCGGCAATACAAATCAAAAACCTTTAAAATGTGGTCAGCACCTCTAATACCAGAACTTTATTCTAAATAAAATAACCATGGATGTTCCAAGTATTTATGTACAAGAATAGCTGGGGCAATGCAATTTGTAACAATGAAAAAAACAGGAACCATAAGGAAAAAGCTAAATCAATTGTATCATGGAATATAGTAACCGCCATTGAAGACTGAGTTGCAGAAAATACTTAAGGCTACAGGGAAATGTACATGAGACATTTTAAAGAGAGAAAGCGAATAGCTGAACTGTATATACGACTTGATCTTTTTTTTTTTTCCTTAAAAAACATCAAAGCATATGCACAAAAATATTAAGGGTTAATTTCTGGGTGGTAGAATTATCCCACAATTTCTTCCTCCATGGGCTCTTCTAGTTCCCATACCTGGTAAAATGGATATGTATTTAACAAGATGGTATTTAGTAGTGGTTATGAGCAAAGACCCTGTAGCCAGCTAGAGTCTGAATACCAGTTTAGTCATTTACTACCTACTGGCCTTGGGCAATGTACCCAGCTGCACCTCAGTTTCCTTATCTGTAAATTAGGAATGATAATAATAGTACCTCCTAAGATTACTGTAAGAATTAAAATGATGTGCTAGCTTGTGTAAGTGGCATTACAGTGTTGCTATTGTTATTATTATAAACTTTTTTAAATAATGTTTTTAAATTATTACTTTATTAAAAGGCAATCTATAATTTGACAGTTTAGAACTTATTTCCCTTTCCCAGTCTCCACTGCATACATATTGTTAAAAAAATTTTCCTAATGTATAACAGCTAAAATGAACATTTTTTACAAATTAAAAAAAGGCAGTCTAAGCCAATCTATATATCACAAATTGTTTTCTATAGATTTATCTTGTTTCCTCAACTGGGAAACAGTTCCTGGGAGGATAAAGGCAATGTGGTATCTCTATCTGCTCCTCTGTGCCTCCTCTCCCTCCCCACCGCCCCCTCTGCCTGCTACAATCACTGGGCAAACAGACTTTCAGGAAACAGAGGTTAATTATTTTAATTCTCTATAATACACTATGCAGAGTTGGCCACACCAAACTGACTGTCAGAGACAGTTAACTAACCGACACAGCCAGAGAAAAGGCCATAGGGTCTGGAACAACCAGGGGAAAAGATCATAGGAGGAGCGACAGCTGTGGGCAATGGCGTGACAGGGTGGTACCATGACCGTGGCTATTAAGTGAACACAGGGATGCAAGGCTGCAACCTTCGTAAAACAGCCACGTTGTAAACTCTGCCATCATCAGGGGAAGAGTCTAACCGGGCCACACAATGCATTATGGCCCATTTAAATATAATTTCAGGTATGTGCCATGAAATAAGGTCTTAAAACTTTCAGTCTCACAGTGGGTCTGAATTCTATTTCACATTTGCTTGCTCACTGGTGATGCCATAACAATAGCAAATATGCATAAAACAGTTTTTTTCTATAAAAAATAATTTCCATTTGGAAATGCTAAAAATAAAGTTGTGCATTCAGTTTCTAACCAACATCTGAATGGTTTCTATTTAGAAATTCTACAAAATCTCTACAAATGTTTACTCTCAAATGCTCATAACTGAAGTGAGACTTTGACCTGTTTGAGCAAAGCAAAGAAACAGATTTCATTACTAAAGGGGGGACTGAATGCTCTGAATTTAAAACCTGCTCTTTCTGTAATGTTAGGAGAGGCGTGCTGGCCTGCATGCCCATTAAAATCAATTAACTAGAAAGCATATCCGTATGATTTATGTTTTCAGAATCAGGAGAGTATAAAAATAAGTTGTTGGCAGAAATCGTCTTATTTGCAGTACAATAACCCTTTGACATAGAGGTGAATAGCCCAGGAATAGGTATTGCTCAAGCACTACATTTTCAAAAAATTTACCGTCGAGTTAGAGAGTCACGGGTTGGAACGGACCTTTGGTTCTTGCAGCTGCAAGTCATCTTACTAGGCTACAAAGTATATGAAGCCATGTTGTTTACCTCCTGGTGATCAGAAGTATTTCAGAATACATAAATCCAACATGGCTCCGAAATAATGCTGGCCCTTTGGCCTGAGTAACATGAAATCAACAGTAATTTTAGGTCACAGTCCAGCATGACTTACTCAGGTCTTCCACGTCAACTCCTTTGGGGACCATCTGTAGCAAGATGGATGCGGTCTCCTTGATGAGTGGAAAGGCGGATGACAAAATGATGATAACCATGACCACAGTGAGGCTGGGGTCAATGTAGCACTGCCAGTTACAGGGGTCGTTGCTGTTCAGGGGAAGCACATAGAATATGATGGCCGTGATCACCACAACCACGGAGCCTAGGGCATCTCCCATCACATGCAAAAGTACACCTGCCGGGAAGAAAGAAAGATGGCTAAAGCACAAATCCAAGATGGAAGCCACATGACACTCACTGACTCATATCCCATGTATGTTTAGGCCTGTTGCTCTGTTTCCTGCTTAGTTAGAACAGCAGGGTGGGTCAGAATGAAAAAATAACGGCAATTGCTTTTCAGAAGACAAAACATGAGCCCACCCTTCCAAGACACAGAGAACCTGGGAAGAAGGAGAAGGAGAGTCCAGGAAGACCCTGAGCTAGCAGACACCTGAGGGAAGAGTGACTGTCGTCTCATAGTGCCACATCGCCACCACCCACCATCCATCACAGGGCGCCAACCTGGAGAACAGAGGCTGTGCAAATGCTTTCTTTTTCTTTCAGGCAAATGTCTGTGCTACCACTTGCTTTAAACATTCTTAAGAGAAAAGGGAACTGAAATGTATCAAGAGAGTTGTTCTTTTTATTCCTTGTCTTCCCACTACCTGGATCCATTTCCCTCTTGTGCGTATGTATTTGCCTGTATCTCACTTCAAAAAAAAAACAGTTGCCAAGTCGATTCCAATTCATGCTGACCCCATGGGTGTCAGCATAGAACTGTGCTCCATAAGATTTTCAAAAGCTAATTTTTCGAAAGTAGATCTCTAAGCCTTTCTTCGAAGATGCCTCTGGGTGGACTTGAACCTTCAAGCTTTCGGTTAGCAGCCGAGTCCTCAAGAACAGCAATGTTTCCACTGAATAGCATGTCATTTGTTACAAAAAAAATGAAATTAAAATTCTATAGATCATAACAAAAATTGTGAAAGACTGTATTTAGGGAAACAGCTTCTAAAGGCATACACAATGATGTAGAAAACATGCCCAAAAAAACCAGTTGTGGTCAATTCCAACTCATGGTGACTCATCTGTCTCAGAGTAGAACCGTGTTCCATGGGGGTTTTCAAAGAAAACATGCGATCCTCAGCAAGAAGATGTGGGTGCTCAACTGTTTGTCAGACATAGACTAAAATGATATTTAGTAAATTAGGTGAAAATCTTGTTAGAAGAATTAGAAAATGTAAACACGAAGTATTTTTTACAGAAAGTAACATCGGGATCTTGCTATTTAAAGTGTGGTTTAAGATCAGCAGCATCAGCATCACCTGGCAATCTGTTGGGAATACTGAGTTTCGGGTCCCACTTCAGACCTACTGAATTGGAATCTGCATTTTAACAAGATCCCAGGTGATTCAACGCGTCAAAAAGTTTCCAAAGCACTCTGCTCTGGAAGAAAACATACATGAAGAAAGGTCTGCTTTGTCTCTCCAAGTATTAATTCTACTGAGTGAATCTGTGGGATAATAATCCAAATTACTAACAACTCACTCATGGCTAAGACAGAATGGTCTCACTTTGGAGATGCTTTAATTGGGCTAATTCCTCCCCCTGGCAACACTGCCAGCTTTCTGAGTATGTCATAATTGCCAGTCTGTAAACATACTTAATGTTAATTTGTGACAACTTTTCCCCCCAAATAATGCTGGAGTAAAAGGATCCCCACATTTTCTTTCGACTGTTTACTTGTAGTAACAGAATACTGATTCAATAAATAAATAACCCACTGCCGTCAAGTCGATTAGAGACTCATAGCGACCCTACAGGACCGATGAGAATTGCCCCATTGGGTTTCCAAGGCTTGAAGCACTTACTGATGAAAATCAAAGACCACAGCCTTCAGTATGGATTACACCTCAACATAAAACAAAAACCCTCACAACTGGGCCAATAAGCAACAGTATGATAAATGGAGAAAAGATTGAAGTTGTCAAGGATTTCATTTTACTTGGATCCACAATCAATGCCCAGGGAAACAGCAGTCAAGAAATCAAATGACGTATTACATTGGGCAAATCTGCTGCAAAAGACCTCTTTAAAGTGTTAAAAAGCAAAAGTGTCACTCTGAGGACTAAGGTGCACCTGACCCAAGCCATGGTGTTTTCAATTGCCTCACATGCATGTGAAAGCTGGACAGTGAATAAGAAAGACTGAAGAATTGATGCCTCTGAATTTGGGTGCTGGTGAGGAGTATTGACTGTGCCATAGACTGCCAGAAGAACGAGCAAATCTGTCTTGGAAGAAGTACAGCCAAAATGCTCCTTGGAAGCGAGGATAGCAAGACCTCATCTCACGTTCTTTGGACATGTTATCAGGAGGGACCAGTCCCTGGAGAAGGACATCATGCTTGGTAAAGTAGAGGGTCAGCGAAAAAGAGGAAGACCCTCAATAAGATGGATTGACACAGTGGCTGCAACAATGGGCTCAAACAGCAATGATTGTGAGGATGGTGCAGGACCGGGCAGTGTTTCGTTCTGTTGACTATGAGTCAGAACCAACTTGATGGTACCTCACAACAACAAACCACAATGAAGCAGACTGCCACATCTTTCTCTCGTGGAGCAGCTGGTAGGTTTGAACTGCCAACCTTTTGGTTAGCAGCTGAGCACCTAACCACTGTGCCACCAGAGCTCCCTATAAATAAACAATCTCATTTCCTTCTTCTGTGTCCGTCTCCCACCCCTGCAAAACTTTCCTATGAGTTGGCCCTTGCACCTTGTTCTACTGGGATTAACTGAGGATCTAAGCTTTAACTTTGTTCAGGACAGTACAAAATACTACCATAAAACTATGAAAACATTCCCTACACTGTTTGATGTCATTTTCATTACCTGAGACAGATTGTTATTTATCATATGATGGTTTTCCTGCACGTTAGCCTTATTTCCTCCATTAGACTATAAGTAACATGAAGATGAGTGTCACACCATGCATTTCCTTTGTTTATACTAAAGACATACTGGTATACCTGTTCATACTGGAGGCACATCACCACATTCAACCACCCGTTGCCATTGAGACCATTCCGACTCATGGCAAACTCATTGGGTTTTTCTTGTCTGTCATCTTCATGGAAGGAACCCGGGTGGTTCAACGGACAAGCGCTTGACTACTAACCAAAAGGTTGGCAGTTCAAATCCACTCAGCAGCTCTGTGGGAGAAAGACCTGATGATCTGTTCCCATAAAGATTACAGCCAAGAAAACCCTATGGGGCAGTTCTACTCTGTCACATGAGTTGCAATCAACTTGGTGGTACCTAACAGACAACAAAATCTTTATGGAAGGAGGCCTGGCAGTGCAACAGTCAAGTGCTAGGCTAACCAAAAGGTTGGTGGTTTAAACCCTGTGATGGGAAGTCTCAAAGAAGTCTTCTCAGGAGGTAGGCAATTTGGGCTGGACTCTGAAGAGGAGACAGACAGACTTGAACATGCAGAGCCAGGAGAAGCCATGTGAGACCTGGGGAGAGGCTGCAGACAGGGGATGTGCTTGTTAGGCAATGGGACACGGGTGGGCTAAATTTGGAATCCCAAAACCTGTTACTGTTTTTATAAGCCATGGGGCTGTTGTTGTGTGACGTCAAGTCAATTCCGACTAGCAACAAGTTTCTCATCTGTAAACTGAGGATAATAATATCTGCTTCACTTCCCTCAGAGGCTAGCTCTGAAGAGCACGTGAAACAACTTCTGAAAACCCACAGAAACGTGCACAGAACTGGAGACAATGTGGGAGGTCTGACAGGGAGACTATGATAAGGATGAGCAGGTCTTCTGCCCCCACCACACTTGCAATCCTCACAACACAATGATGCTGGTCCTCCATTACAGACATAGGGCAACTGAAACTCAAAGAGGTCAAGTTCCTTGCCCAAGGCCATCCTGTCAGCAAAAGGCAGACAGGACTCAAACCAGATCAGTCTGACTTCAGAGCCTGAGCACTTCCTGGTGCGTTAAAGGGGAGCAGAGAGGGGAGGCAGCAATGTGCTGGGGGCAGAAGTAGGCAGTGAAGTAAAGGGGATGGGAAGGAAGAAGGGAGGCAGAGAAGTGGTGGGGGGAGAGGAAGCAGTAAAGGGGTAGGGGAAGAAGGTTAGGCCGTGAAGGAGTGGGGAAGGGCAGATAAGACAGTGAAGGGTGGGGCATAGTTGAGGCAGTGAAGGGGTGAGGCGAAGGGAGAAATGTCTAGAAAAGAATGCTGGCACTGGAACACACAAGCCCTTGAGTGTCAGCAGTGTTTAGACCTTATTCTGGATGCAGTAAAATCTTCTGAGCAGACACTGATGTGATCATATCTGTGATTCAGAAAGATAAATCTGGCAGCACTTTCCAGATAACAACGATCGTCCCTCGTTAGACAACTCAATCACCGGACCAGTCACAATGCTCACAAGGTAGCTTTGCAAAGAGAAAAACCTCAGCACTTGGCCCTCACTTGCTGGTCTAAGGAGTCCCTGGGAGGTGCAAACTCCTTGGATAATTTTGCTGGCATTTCATGCAACCTTAACAACCTAGCAAACTGAGAATGCAGACTATAAGCAAGGTTCTTTTATAGGGGCATATAAATATGACTGAAGTCATGACTGGGGGGCCTGGGTGGTGTAAATAGTTAATACATTCAGCTACTAACTGAAGGGTTGGCAGTTCGAGTTCACCCAGAGGCGCCTTGGAAGAAAGGCCTGGCGATCTACTTCTGAAAAATCAGCGATTGAAAACCCTAAGGAGCACAGTTCTACTCTGACACACATGGGGTTCCCATGACTTGGAATCGACTCTATAGCCACTGGTGTTGGAAAAACAAAAAACTTCAAATAGTCATATCCAAGAAGCGGTTGGAGGATTTGAACTGCCAGCCTTTGGGTTAGCAGCCATATCACTTCACCACTGCGCCACCAGGGCTCCAGTCGTATAACAAGCACGGGCAATTTAACATAGTTGAAATTTGATAACTGTCCCAGGACTTGGAAAAACCATCGATGCTGCTAAATTTGTTCAATAACTGAGAACAGTGTGCATTAGCCCTGTGCATTTACAAGGGGCTATAAAAGGGCAATGATCCCTGCTGCACGGTGGTTAAGTGCTCAGCTGCTAACTGAAAGGTCAACAGTTCGAACCCACCAATGGCTCCGTGAGAGAAAAGACCTCGTGATCTGCTCCCGTAAAGGTTACAGCCTAGGAAACCCCGTGAGGCAGTTCCATTCTGTCCTATAGGGTCGCTATGAGGGGGAATGGACTCCACCGTGCACGACAGCAGCAACATTTTAAAAGGACAAGGGCGCTTTCTTATGGGAAAATAAAAATAAGAACGTTAGAAAATCTCATGAAAAGGGATTCATTTCCAATGATATCAGGATTACTCTTCATTTGTTTATGTTTATACTAAAGTAAAAGAGCTCACTCTCTGTCCAACACTCGTGGTAACATTTTCTAATGCACCATGTTTAATTCTACTAAAACCCACCCCTGCAAAGCTCAAGGACGAGCATTTTAAAAGGATTCTGGTTTTCACTGTATGTTTCTTAGAACACATTTTTTTTCTTCCCATTTAAATAAGAGGAGCAGTCAGTCATGAAATTAAGAGGTGCTTTTGGTTCACAGGAATCCCTCCAGATGTTTCCCTTGCTGATCTGGGGGCCAGTCCCGCTTTCCAACACAGCTGCTTAGATGGCAGAAATGTAACCACTCAGCAGACAGTGCACACCTGAGAAGCGAGCCATCTGTGCCTGGGGTCGCGAGGCGGTGTGCAATAGCGGAAAGAGGCAGAAATGTGAAGCAGGAGCCCAGGATCTCAGCCCTGCCCTGCGGCCAGCTGAGGTGACCCTGCCCTGCGGCTAGGTGAGGTGACGTGGGGAAGTCACATGACTTTATGGGCTCTGTTTCCCCATCTGTAGAGGGAAGGGGTTGGAGTCCCTTTACCCTAAGGTTTTTCATTCTGTGGTCCTGTGACATGTTTCCCTAAACCATTGTTCCAAGGCGAGGGTACAGGACCTAAGGTGAGGCAGGTGACACTTAGAACCGAAACTGGAGACGCTGTGATGTTCCTGCCAGCCACAGCATGGGTACTCGTGAGAAACAGCAGGAATGCTCTGAGCTAACCCTTACTGAGCTGCGTGGGTTTGAGCCCCAGCTCTCCCTCGCAGTTACCTGACAACGACAATAGACGGTTGTTGTCGTCAGGTGCCCTCAAGCCGATGCTGACTCATGGCGACCCCATGTGTGCAGAGTAGAACTGCACTCCACAGAGTTTTCAAGGCTGTGACCTTTCCAGTGCAGATCACCAAGTCTTACGTCTGAAGTGCGTCTAGGCGGTTAGTTATCTAGTGCTTAACCATTGTGCCACCCAGGGACCCGAACGACGATATACCCACCTGGTAAGGCGGCTGTGACTATGAAAAGACTCATTCATGACTGGTGACAGGCTCAGAGTACGCACTCCTTAATAAACGTCAGCTAATATTCCTCCTATGTGCCACTTAACATGCTTTAGCTCGTAACAACTCCATGAGGTGGGTACTGCTATTCCCATTTTAAAGATGAGGGAATTGAAGGCTTGGAAAGGTTCAACAACTTGCCCAAATTCACATAGCTCATAAGTGACAGAACCTGGATCCAAAACCAGACAGCTTGAGGCCAAATCCCAGTCTTTCAACCACTGCACTGTTGGTCTCTATTGGAAGCTAGAGGTGACTTCTGTCAGTCCCTGTGGGTGGACGACAGGGCTGGGCCAGGCACTGCGAGGCACTCTTCCACCCCAGAGCGCCAATAACTGTGGACTACAATCAGCAAGATCATACAAGTCTACCTTACATTATGCTTCCCAGTCACAATCACAATATCTACTGGGACCTGCTCTTCATTCTTCTTTGCTTCTTTTCAACTACCTGTTCTCCTTGTCCATTCGGTAGCATATCAGTTAAGTTAAGACAGTTAACAGAAAGTCCTCTGAAAAGTTAAAGTGTTATGATGATGAAGTCCACCTTAAGAACCTACAATATTTATTTTTTCAACCAAGCCTAAACCAGAAAGATAAATTAAAGGATGATGATTTTTCACTACAAATTCTCTCTTTCCAAAAAATTCACTACCAAGCTCTTTAAAATAAAACATAAAAACAGTTTCTGTTGAGTCAACTCTGACTCCTGGCCACCCCGTGTGTGTCAGAGTAGAACTGTGCTCCACAAGGTCTTCAATGGCTGATTTTTCGGAAGTAGATCGCCAGGCCTTTCTTCCAGGAGCCTCTGGGTGGACTCAAACCACCAATATTTCAGTTAGCTGCAAGCATGTCAACCGTCTGCGCCCCCCAGGGATTCCACCAAGTTCTTTGGAAGAGCTTGTTGCCCTGTTGCATTTAAATTTGTTGTAAATAATTTATTTAGAACTTTTTAGAAGCTCACGTGTTATAGTTGCTGTTATCCAATTTTCCCTATAAGTCCATTCTGGGAATCGCTTGTAAGACAGATGTGTGACTCTCAAAACTGAAAGTGTCTCCTGTATTATTAATTATTTCTTTATATGTTTATTTCCATCAAAGTACCACGAAAGATTTCCCCAAATCATCTGACAGTGAAGAGTTTCTTAATCTTTGCTGAAATTCCCAAAGTCATTCTGGATCATTCTGAAGCACAGTCGGTGCCCAAGAAGCTGGAAAGGAGAGATGTCTAATGTCTGGTGAGAAAGGCATCTCTGATCTCCCCTGGCCGACCTTTACCCAGTGAGTACAGGTGGGGAAGGAATGCTAGTGATGTGGGGCCGGGAGGTGGAGGCTCCAGTGGGGCAGCAGACTCCTTAGAGCAGCGACTTCTGGCAGAAATAACTGAGGCGGTGAGGGTCATTCAGCGGTGTCATTTAGGGCAGAACTTGAGCTGGTGACCCACCAAATCTCTTCCTATCTTAATCAAAATCGCATTCAATGAAGAGTTATTGCTTAAGGGGCACTGAGTTTCTGTAGGAGGAGATGAAAACCTTTGGAAATGGACAGTGGTGATGGTTGCTCAACATGTGAATGGAATTAACGTCACTGAATTGTCCACTTAAAAATGGTTAAAATGGCAAACTTTTGTTATATATATTTACCACAATAAAATAAATTACTAAAAAAAAATTGTGTTCAATTAAAATAAGCTTCATTTTGTGTTAGGGATAGCCAGGCCTGGGCAAAAACAAGTAAAGTGTAACGTGCCATCGCTGTTGAACCCTGGTGCAGGCAGCATTAGCACAGGGCTAAGTGGAGCCAGGATAAATCATTAGCAACTACTTTCTCACCCAGAATCGATCCAGTGATTAGACAAGAGACTAGGGTCATAGTCTAGGCTTGTAATCGACCTTTCAAACATACCACTGCCTTATGAAAAGTCAAACAAAAAACACAGCACAGCCCACAGGTACCACGGAAAAGGATTTCAAACTGGCCCAAAGTCATCCTACCTCTGATATTCAGAGCTTCAGATTTTTTCTCCTTTTCCATCATTTCCTCAGGCTCAGTCTGGGTGTTCAGGGAATCACCTGCATTCAAAGAAGAAACCTCGTGTTGTGTATGAGTTCTACAAACAAAAAGAACCAATGAACTCAAAAACAAGTTTCGTTATTTTTAATCCTACTAGCTAATCAGAGACCCTACCCCTCCCCACACACAGCCCAGGACAGGGCATTTTGGCCCTGAAATAAGCCTTGTGGTCCCCCTTTGAACTTTATTCACACTTCGTTCCAAGTTAAAACAAAAAAGGGGCAAGTGGGAGCTTCCACCCCAAAACCCTTAACTCCCAAGGGGGTAGCGGGGTGAGCAAAGAAGGGAGAGCAAAGACGGAGGGAGAAAAGCTAAATTTAGAAAGCAATTAAAGCGGGCGGGGCGGAGTGCTACCTGTTGCTCAGCAGAAATGACTAATCCAAGGAAACCAGTAATCTCTACAGAGAATGCGGAGGCTGGGGGAAGGGGCAAAGGGGCCTGGGAGTCCAGGAGAAACAAAGAAATCGTGGGGAATATTAGACTTAGCAGAAGAGAGGGGAAGCGGCCTGCAAAGCAAGGCAGTTAAAAACAGCTGACTGGGAGAAAAGAAAGGCGTGGAGTGGGGAGGACCGGGCGGGCGGAAGAGGGACGGGCCAAGCGGTTCAGAGGATGCAACCGAGAGGCACCTGCTACGTTTGAGAACACGGTCGCCCCCGTCTCCTCCTTCCTTTCGGCCGGGGCCACCCGGAGGGTCGCGCCGGGGGCTGTCGGGGTGGCGGCCTGGCGCCGGCTCTCCGCGCCCTGGGGTCCCCCGAAAGCGCCGCGCGCGTCGCCCTCGGCCGGTGGCTGCTGCTGGCGGCGGCGGCGGCGGCGGCCCCGGCCACAGCAGGCGAACCAGGCGGCGCAGTCCTGGAAGATGAGCAGCCCCACCACGTTGACCGCCAGCCCCAGGGCGCCCACGATGAGCACCAGCTCCGGGTCATCGATGCGCTCCGGCCGGGCCAGGCGCAGTATGGCCTCCACGAAGATGGTGAAGCAGAGCGCCGTGAGGAAGACGGCGTTGCTCAGCGCGCCCACCGCCTCGGCGCGGGCGTAGCCGTAGGTGGCCTGGGAGCCCCGGGTGGAGCGTCGGGCGATGTAGCCGGTGCCCAGCCCCACGCACAGCGAGATCAGGTCCGAGAGCATGTTGAAGGAGTCGGAGAGCAGCGCGATGGAGTTGCCCAGGTAGCCCGAGACCAGCTCTGCCACGAAGAAGGCGACGGTGAGCACCAGCATGAAGATCAGCCGGCACGTCTTGCCCGAGTAGCGGCCCATGTCCGCCCCCCCGTTCGGCGGCCCCGGCGCGGCCCGCCC
>NW_004443975.1:16028705-16064663 GCF_000243295.1 Trichechus manatus latirostris | reverse complement strand
GCCGCGCCGCACTCCAGACGTCCTGCCGCCGCCGAGGCCTGGTACCCGCCTCCCCGGCTGCGCTGGCGGCGCTGCCCTTGGGCTATTTATGAAGCAGAGGCAAGGCCTTCCCAGTCCCTGGGCGTGCAGAGTCTAAAGAAGTGGCGTCGGCTGCCGCGGTATCTGAAGAGACCTTACGTCGCCGCCTCCACTGACCTCTTCCCCTCCCTCGCCTCCCGGGCCTAACTTGGCAGGTGGCCACGGGCCAGTGTCGCTCTTTCTAGGACAAAACTGGGCAGCTGCTAAGAAGAAGGGACCTGTCCGAATTTCGGTCCTCACAGACACCCCTAAACAGAAGTGGGTTTCACCCAGTGGCCTCGCTTCTCCAGCCCCTCTTGATCACCAGTGTCCTGACTGCTGCTTCTTAGTGATAAGGACCTTACTGCTGTTGGGTGTGTTCCCCGCGGTGAACGTGGCCACCGTCATGTACCTGTCCAGACGCGGCTTGCATTACAAACTCCACGTTAACCCGGTAAGGCGCAGGAGCTGCCTGTCTACCTACCCGGATGGGCACTCACCTGGCCAACTCTGCCCTTAGGGATGCTTCCTGCTTTCCATTTCACGAAGTTTGAGTTCAGCCGTCACTTAGTTTTCCCATTCCACCATCACCTGTCCTCTAGTAGCGATTCTATCCCCTCATCTTGCTCACAGCCTTCATAAAAGTCACATTTTAGTTACTGTTACCGTCTCATGGCACGGTATCTGGTCCCGTTTCTCCCTTCAATATCTCCAGCCTCAAAGCCTCCTTCAGGAGGTGAAACGCAGGCAGCCCTCCAGGAAAGCACAGAGCCCACTTTATAAGCCTGGCACTCCGGCCACCACGCAGAAATGGTAGACACAAGTCCCTTGGCCACCAAAGAAGCCAAGGCAGGCCTCCTCTGTGGACTTGTCTCCTGCATTGGAAAGAATATGATACCCTCCCTGTGTGACCCTGACAGCAGGGCCTGACACTAGTTCAACCAACTGGCTACATTAAGGTTTATTCCAGATAAAGCCTCTCCTGTTGACAACAGGCTTTGTTCCAAGTATAAGTTATTTACTACGAGGGGTGTCATTGCCAATGTCAGATGGATCTTAACTGAAAGCAGAGAATACTTGAAAGAATTACCTGTGTTTTATTGGCTATGCAAAGGCATTTGACTGTGTGGATCGTAACAAATTATGGAAAACATTACAAAGAATTCCAGAACACTTAATTGTGCTCATGAGGAACCTGTACATAGACCAAGAGGCAGTTGTTCAAGCAAAACAAGGGAATACTGCGTGATTTAAAGTCCGGAAAGGTGTGCGTCAGGGTTGCATCCTTTCACCATACTTATTCAATCTGTATGCTGAGCAAATAATCCGAGAAGCTGAACTGTATGAAGAAGGACGGGACATCGGGATTGAAGGAAAACTCATTAACAACTTGCGTTACACATATGACACAACCTTGCTTGCTGAAAGTGAAGAGGACTTGAAACACTTATTGATGAAGATCAAAGACCACAGCCTTCAGTATGGATTACACCTCAACATAAAGAAAACAAAAATCCTCAACTGGACCAATAAGTAACATGATAAAAAAGAAAAGATTGAAGTTGTCAAGGACTCCATTTTACTTGGATCCACAATCAACACTCACGGAAGCAGGAGTCAAGAAATCAAACGCTGTATTGCACTGGGCAAATCTGTTGTGAAAGACCTCTTTAAAGTGTTAAAAAGCAAAGATGTCATTTTGAGAACTAAGGTGCACCTGACCCAAGCCATGGTGTTTTCAATCACCTCCTATGCATGCGAAAGCTGGACAACGAATAAGGAAGACCAAAGGAGAATTGATGCCTTTGAATTACAGTGTTGTTGAAGAATATCGAATATACCATGGACTTCCAGAAGAACGAACAAATCTGTCTTGAAAGAAATACACACCAGGTGGACCTCCAAACTCAGGGAGCTTATTAAACATGCCCTTCCCACCTCCAAGAAAATAATCTCTACCCTGAGAACTTGAGAAAATTGATCATTCAAAGTAGTCTATAAAAATCAGTATATAGGTGATGAATAATTTAAGAGTGAGAAAATATAAAAGCTGATCTAAGGTTTGAAACCGTGTGACCTTGGTAGAGTTCCTTAATCACGTGGGTCTGTTTTCACTACCGTAAAACGGCAATAATGATAGTACCTCCTCATATACTTATGAGGATTCAATGTGCTAATATGCTTTAAGTGCCTGGCACATAGCAAGTGCTCAATAAATGTTAGCTGTTATTAAGGTCCCTGGGTGGTGCAAGCTGTCTGCTCTTGACTACTAATCTAAAAGGTTGGTGATTCGAACCCACCCAGTGCACCACAGAAGAAAGGCCTGGCAATCTGCTGCTGTAAAGATTACAGCCAAGCAAACCTTTGGTGCAGCTCTACCTGTAACATATGGGGTTGGCATGAGTAGGAATTGACTTGACAGCCATGGAGTTTTTATTATTATTATTACAGCACATGTCTATCTGAATTAGTATTGAATAACAGAAGACATACTCTAAATACACAGAAGAGGTATACCTCAGTCCTGCACCCTTCCCGGTTTGGGGCTTAAACTGTCTTCAGACTATGAAACCTCTGAAACATTTACTGTATGACAGCAAGCAGAGCAGTCAAAAAAGAGGCCGGTGGGTAACTCACGTCACCGGGCTGACGTATTCCTGCTAATTGCATTTGTCATTCACAATTTAAAGAAACACCTGGTCTCAGCAGAGATATATCGCTTGTGCTTATTGCTTACTCATTCTCCCAGCCAAAGAGAGATAACAAGAATTGTCTCACCGCCCAGGCCTACAGTACATTGCCTGGAAAGCCAGTGGCTGAGGAAGCGCTTAAGGAAGGAGCTGGAAGTGTCTGAAACTCACAGCCCCGGGCCCGGTTTCTGACCTTAACAAAGGTTGTCACATGGTATCAACAAGCTGCACTTAAAAAAAAAGAATGTTTTCACTAACACTGAATGTATATATATTCTTGTTCTTGTTGGCTGCTGTCAGGTCGGCCCCCAATTCATGGTGACCCCACGTGTTACAGAGTAGAACTGCCCCATAGAGTTTTCTCGGCTGTAATCTTTATGGCAGCAGTTCACCAGGCCTTTCTTCCATGGAGCCATTGGGTGGGTTTGAACCGCCAACCTTTAGGTTAGCAGTCCATAGTAAACCCCTTGTACCACCCAGGCTATATATATATAAAATATATGTATAATATCATATATTGGCCCAAATTCAGACTGCATGATATACTTTACAATAAGTTAGAAGGTTTCTATAGCTGGTGTTCATTGAAGCCCTCCATCTGCCCAGCCCTGTGCTGAGCACTGTACAGACATATTTCATCCTCACAACAGCCCCATAAAATAAGCCCTATTTTGTAGATGAAGAGCCTGGCATTAGAGATTTGTAAGTGACCTCTCATACAACCTGCAAATGATAAAATCTGATCTAGGCATCAAACTCTCCACCCCACGTTATGCTAATTGGACCATTTTGAACACATTTCTTCTGTTCTAAACATGAAAAGAACAGTTTTTTAAGTTTACTTTTTATTCATGCCAAACTTGACCTGCTACAATTCATAACTTTAGAGATTATGGCACTAAAAATTCTTTCTACGCCGGTATTTGACCCAGAAATTAACAAACCTTTGTCTTTTTTTTAAGATATTGAAAAAGCAGTTGTCTTTGTTTTCATATTATTTCTACTTGGCAAGAGATGATATTTCCCTCAGGAAAGAGAATGGTCATCTTGTCCAAGGCACCGCATTCTTCTTAAAAAGAAGAGATAGCTCTTTTTCCCCAAAGCAGTAGCCTCCAGATTTTAAACACATCTTCAAAAGATTGAGCCTTCTCACCGTTGAGCCCTGATCCAAACACACAGAGCAGGATATAACCTGACTTTCCAAAAGGAACTCACTTCTCCAGGTAGCTGAATCTTCTGTACACAGTCAATGCTTTGTTGGTTAATTTATATACTACGTATATTTCATAATACCTTGGCTGTACAAATGTACTTTTGTACCAAAAAAAAAAAAAAAAAGGTATGCTTTTTTCCCCCTCAAAGTATTTCAGGATACATTAAATTTAAGAGATTCTCGACCTGAGGTGACCACCTTTCTTTTCTTTTTATGATAAGAGCATGAGAAGTGAAAAAAAACTACGAAAGCTAAATGACGGTCGGCACCACTTTGAATGGGCTGTCGATAAAAGGAGAAATACTCAGCGCTGCTGTGAGTGGCGGGGCCCTGGTGGCACCAGGGATGAAGCGTTTGGCTGCTAACCAAAGGGTCGGCAGTTCAAATGTACCAGCCACTCCTTGGAAACCTTATGGGGAGGTTCTACTCTGTCCTGTAGGGTCGCTATGAGTCGGAATCGACTTGACGGCAACAGGTTTGGTTTTGGGTTTTTCAGTTGTGATTGACAGCCTATCCCAAAGGAGGCAGCTCTGCCCATCAGCCTGCCCGGTTCCCTTACCTACAGGTGTCTCCACGCTTTTCCAGAATTTCCCTGTTCTTGCAGCCAAATAGTGCAGGATGACTAGCTGAGTGCTGGCACTCACCCCGGAAGTGGTAAGAAAACAAGCACCACCCTAGCATCAGCTAACTGTTGGTGCGTGCCATCGAATGGATTCCAACTCATAGCGACCCAACAGGACAGAGTAGAACGGTTTCATAGGGTTTCCAAGACTGTAATCTTTATGGAAGCAGATCGCCAGGTCTTTTCTCCTGCAGAGCCACTGGTGGGTTCGAATTACTGACCTTTTGGGTTAGCAACCAAGCACTTAACCTAACACATACCCGTTGCCGTCAAGTTGATTCCAACTCGTAGAGACCCTATAGGACAGAGTGGAACTGCCCCATAGGGTTTCCAAGGAGCAGCTAGTGGATTCAAGCTGCCGACCTTTCAGTTAGCAGCTGAACTCTTAACCCCTGCACTAACACATAAAACCAGAAAGAAAACCCAAACCCATCACCGTCAAGTTGATTCCGACTTATAGCGACCCTTTAGGACAGAGTAGAACTGCCCTGAAGCATTTCCAAGGAGCAGCTGGTGGATTTGAACTGCTGACCTTTGGGTTAGCAGCCTGAGCTCTTAACCTCTTCGCCACCGGGTCTCCTGGTATTAAATATTTACGGGATGGATGAATCCAACACTGAAAGAATGAAGGAACCTGATGTCAACTCCCGCATTCTACAGACCATATCAGCCTACACATGTACGTACTTGTTGGCTGAAACTGTTTTTATAAAACGCAGTGGTTAAGCATTTAAATTAGGAGCTTTCACCTGCAAGTCAGAATTTTTAGCTTCTCCTTAAAAATATCAGAAAACCTGCCCCGTTGGTGTTACATTCCTACATGGCGCCAGTTGGGCTAAAGCTGAACAGCCTGTAGACAGGATTTACCCTCTCAGTTCACTGGTTGTCCCCTCTCTGTATTGTCTCTCGATACTGGACGCAGAATGTCAGGTGCAATCTAGCACCCCATTGACTTTCCTGCCTTTCTCAGAGTTCAGAGGAAAGTGAAATATTTCTTGTAGCAATGTCTCCGTGAAATGGGGAGACATGAAAGACACAGACAACACCCAAACCCTTTGCCGTTGAGTTGATTCCAACTCATAGCAACCCAACAGGACAGAGTAGAACTGCCTCCATAGGGTTTCCAAGGCTGTAATCTTTATGGAAGCAGACTGCCACATCTTTCTCCCTCGGAGCGGCTGGTGGGTTCGAACCTCCGACCTTTCGGTTAGCACCTAAGGGCTTAACCACTGCACCTCCAGGGCTCCTTGAAAGACAAAGAAGGCCATATATTTAAAAAATGTTTCGTAAGCCGGGCCTGCTTTTACATTAGCTGCCTGACCTCTCCACCACCCATCTGTCAGTTTGTGTGTCGCTGTGATGCTGGAAGCTATGCCACTGATATTTCAAAAACCAGCGGGGTCACCCATGTGACCCAGCGGTCTGGCTCTGGAGTGTTTGCTCTTATCACTTACACTAAAGTGGCTTCCTGTTTTCCAACCTCACTGGTAAATAATAATAATAATAGTAGCACCACCAAGGCAGAAAGAGGGCAATTAAGAGAGAAATGACTTTAGCAAGAGGATAAGAGAATGAGTCTGGCCTCACTCACACCGAAGATAAGGCGAAGACAGAGTTGTTGTTGGTGTTAGGTGCCTTCAAGTTGGTTCGGGCTCATAGCGACCCTCTGTACAACAGAATGAAACACTGTCCGGTCCTGCACCATCCTCACAATAACTGCTGTGCTTGAGCCCACTGTTGTAGCCACTGTGTCAGTCCATCTTGTTGAGGGTCTTCTTCTTTTTTGCTGACCCTCTACTCTACCAACATGATGTCCTTCTCCAGGGACTGATCCCTCCTGATAACATGTCCAAAGTATGTGAGACACAGTCTCGCCATCCTCACTTCTAAGGAGCATTCTGGTTGTACTTCTTCCAAGATGGATTTGTTCATTCTTTTGGCAGTCCATGGTATATTCAATATTCTTCGCCAACACCACAATTCAAAGGCATCAATTCCTCTTCAGACTTCCCTATTCACCGTCCAGCTTTCCCATGCATATAAGGCAATTGAAAACACCATGGTTTGGGTCAGGCGCACCTTGGTCTTCAAGGTGACATCTTTGCTCTTTAACACTTTAAAGAGGTCTTTTGCTTTTCAACACTTTAAGAAGGTCACCTATGGTGGACAGATTTCAGCAGAGCTTCCAGACTAAGGCAGACTAGGAAGAAAGGCCTGGCAATCCACGTCTGAAAATTAGCCAATGAAAACCCGATGGATTAGAGTGGAATATTGTCCATGTGGACTCAAACATACCAACAGTCGTGAAGATGGCACAGGACCAGGCAACGTACTGTTCTGTGATATGAAAGGTCACCGTGAGTCAGAGCTGACGTGATGGCGTGCCGGTGACTAACTGCAAACAACAGGCTGACCTCGGGAGGTGTTCAGGCTTCCCGTACATGGCTACACTTCTCAAAACTGTGTCACATGCACACCCATATTCATTGCAGCGCTGCTCACAGTAGCAAAAAGATGGAAACAAGCTAGATGCCCATCAACAGATGAATGGATAAACAAGCTATGGTACATACACACGATGGAGTATTATGCAACGAGAAAGAACAATGATGAATCTGTGAAGCTTCTCATAACATGGATCAAACTGGAGGACATTATGCTGAGTGAAATAAGTCAATCATGAAAGGACAAATATTGTATGAGACCTGTACTGTAAAAACTCATGTAAAAGTTTACACACAAAAGAAACAATCTTTGTTGGTTACGAGGGATGGGAAGGGTGGGGGGGGCTACTAAATAGACAATTGATAAGTGATAACTTTGGTGAAGGGTAAAACAGTACACAATACTGGGGAAACCAACACAACTTGTACAAGGAAAGGTTATGGAAGCTCCACAGACACATACAAACTCGCCGAGGGACTGCATTGCTGGGCAGAGGGCTGCGGGGACCATGGTCTCGGGGATCATCTAGCTCAATTGGCATAACACAGATTATAAAGACAATGTTCTACATTCTATCTTGGTGAGTAGCGTCTGGGGTCTTAAAAGCCTATAAGCAGCCATCTAAGATACTCCACTGGTCTCATCCCTTAGGGAGCAAGGGAGAATGAAGAGAACAGAATACAAGGAAAAGATTAGTCCAAAGGATTAATGGACCACAGCTACCACGGCCTCCACCAGACTGAGTCCAATACAGCTAGATGGTGCCCGGCTACCACCACTGACTGCTCTGACAGGGATCACAACAAAGGGTCCTAGACGGAGCTGGAGAAGGATGTAGAATAAAATTCTAACTCACAAAAAAAAGACCAGATTTACTGGCCTGACAGACTGGAGAAACCCCGAGAGTATGGCCCCCGCACACCCTTTTAGGTCAGTGATAAAGTCACTCCCGAGGTTGACAGTTCAGCCAGGGATTGGACAGCCCCATAAAACAGAACGAAACTGATGAGGCACAGCTGTCCAGGGACAAGGACTAGAAGGCAGAAGAGGACAGGAAAGCTGGTGATAGGGAACCCAAGGTTGAGAAGGGACAGTGTTGACATGTCGTGGGGTTGTTAACTATTGTCATAGGGCAGTATGTGTACTATTTAATGAGAAATTATTTGTTCTGTAAACCTTCATCTAAGGTACAAAAAAAAAAAAAAAAGAATTATCTATGTGAGATCAAATTAACAACAGCAACTCAAAAGGTTTGATGGGAAGCCTAGGGAGCAGTGAGTTGAAGATAATGGTGATGGAATAATTTGGAAAAGGATAATGAGAATAGCAGCACAACTGGAAGAATGTAATCAATGTCACTGAATTGTACATGTAGAAATTTTTGAAATGGCTTAACTTTGGCTATGTATATTTTCACCAAAAAAAGAGAAAAAGAAGGTCCTCCAAGGTCAAGAAGGGAGAATATTGACATGTCATGGAGTTGTTAACCAATGTCATAAAACAATATGTGTACTGACTGTTTAATGAGAAACTATTTGTTCTGTAAACCTTCATCTAAAGTACAATAAAAAAAATTTAAAAAAAAATAACAAAATCAAGCAAACAAACAAAAAACAACAAAGAACGCAGAACACACTCTGCTTTTTTGCTGAGGAAATGATATAAAACATTATTAACAAGGCTCCATAGGTGACACCCTCCTGCCCTGTGGATGCTCACCACATTTCAGAGGAGCAACAGGACCAAATGGAGCCAGGACATCCATGGCATGATCATGGCTGGCACTTCACAGGTACCTTCAAACACCCTCGTCTATTTATTTTGATGTTATCCTCAGGACAATTAAAAAGGTAAGTATGAACAACCCAAGTGTCCATCAACTGGTGAATGGATAAACAAAATGTGGTACATACATATAATGGAGTATTAAACCAAAAACCAAACCCGTTGCTCTCAAGTCAATTCTGACTCATAGAGATCCTATACTCGGCCATAAAGATAAATGAAGTTCTGATACATGCCACCACATGGATGAATTTTGAAAACATTATGCAGAGTGAAATAAGCCATACACAAAAGGACAAATACTGTATAACCCCACTTATATGAAATACATGAAATATCTAGGCAAATGCATAGAGACAGAAAGTAGATTCGAGGTTACCAGGGGCTTGGAGGAGAGGGAAATGGGGAGTCATTGCTTAATGGATACAGGGTTTCTGTTTGGGTGATGAAAAGTTCTAGAAATAGATAGCTGTGATGGTTAGATAACATGGTGAATATAATTAATGTCACTGAGTTGTACACTTAAAAATGGTTAAAATGGTAAAATTTTTGTGATATATATATTTTACCACAATAAAATTGAAAAAGAAGTAAGTATGATGTGTTCTCAGTTTATCTGGAGAAAACCTAGGTTCAGAGAAGCCAATAACTTGCTCAAGTCTCCTATCTAGTAAAAGGTGAAATGATAACATGAACTTCAGAGATAAGCAGACTTAGATCTGAATACTAACTCTACCACCTATAGTATCATGAGGACAACTACAACAGCTTCTGTCGTGTATAGAAAACATCTCAAATGTTGGCCCTCTAGAGTTCATCACACAATACCATTATTCTGGAAGGTTCTCATATAGTTACCTCATTCTTTTTATCTTCTGCTGTGTCATAGTAGACATGTTCATAATCTATTTAAGCAACCCCCATATCCACTGATAGAGATTTTGGTTTTTGGTTTTTCTCCACTGCATTTTGTCATTGTCGCCAAGTTGTTGTTTATGTAAACGTTCTGTAGTAAACGTCTTCATGCATATATCATTGCTCAGCTCTTGGAGCATATCTGTATGGTAAGTTCCTAAAAGCATCAAATGGGCATTTAAAATTATTTACAGCTATTGCCAAGTTGTCATCCAAAAAATATTGTACAAATTTATACTCCTATCAAAAATATATGAGATTTTTATCTTTGTTTTGTTTTCCAGTTGTTTGATGCTAGTGTATATGACAGTAATTAATTTTTTATATTAACCTTGTATCCTCCGCCCTTCCTAAATTCGATTAGTTTCTTATAGTTGTTTCATAGATTCCCTAGTATTATTTAGGTATGCAATCTTAACATCTGCAGATAAAGACAACTTCATATTTTTCTTTCAAAATACACATATGAGAGTTCTATTTCCCCTGGGCTTCTGGCATCACTGGCCCACAAGTTCTTTAAAACGTTTTGGAAAGATGTTATAACTTTATTCAGTCATTCTTTCTAAAGGGCTTCTCATTAAAATCTAAAACATTTACATTCTAGTCTTACCTATAATTCTGAAAATGATTTAGCTGTACTTCTATATTTAAATTATATATATATATGAGAATGTCTTTTATTTCCATTTCTACCATTTCTAAATGAACATTAACTTAAATGGGTATAAAATTCTTAGATTTGTGTTTTGTTTTCTCTCTCAAGACTGTGTTGACATCAATTCACTCTATCTCGGTATTACATATTGCTGTGAAGCAACCTCAATATCCTGCTTGATATTGTTTGCCTTGTAGATGACTGGCTTTTTCTGTCTGGATGCACATGGGATTCTTTCTTTATCCTTGGTATTTAGAATCTTCCCCTGAATGTATGTATTGATTGTTCTGTATCGATTTCCATTTTTGATATACAGATTTTATCTTCCTTTAGTTCAAAAAATTTTCTTCTCTTTTATCTTTGAATATTTTTTCTGGTATACATATCTACTTTCCACCTCAGGAAACACCTATTATGTATATGTTGTATCTCCACTGTTCATTATCCATATATATTATCGCATTTATAATCTCATTAAATTCCTTGGTGACTTTCTCAAACCCGTCTTCCATATCATTGATTGTTTTCAGTAGTGGTTACTCTATGTCTCACTGTTTCCAATGTGGGTTTTTTTATTTCTGTAATGTTTTGTTATCTTCCATTTTTCTCCTGCGTTCTGACAGTTCCTCTTAATTTTTTTATCTGAAAATTTCTTGTTACCTGAAGTAATTATTATTCTTCCGTGCATTTTTTTATCTGCCTTTTTCTCATTCTTTTTTTTTTTAACTTTTTCTTTGTAGAATCTCTGTATAGTTCCCATCTTAGATGTTTGCTGCTTCTTATGCATCTTTGAGTGGAGCTCTTATATCCAAACCCAAAACTAAACTCTCTTCCGTTGAGTGGATTCCAACTCATAGTGACCCTATAGGACAGAGTAGAACTGCCCTCATAGGGTTTCCAAGGCTGTAAATCTTTACAGAAGCAGACTGCCACAGCTTTCTCCCACACAGCAGCTGGTGCATTTGTACCACTGACCCTTCGGTTAGCAGCCAAGTGCTCAACCACTGTGCCACCAGGCCTCCTTACTAAGTGTGCTAATCACTCAAGAATAGTATGGAAGGCATGATCCAAGCTATAGGTGTCTGGCAGCTTCAAACTGGATATGTAACCTCAGAGCTTCCTTATCAAATATGCTTCTTCCCATCAAAGGAAGTAGATCACCCCAGCAGATGATTGTAGGGTTCACATTTGAGGCTCCCAGTTCACAGCTGTGTGTTTGTGTTAGGGGACCCCCCATTCTCCATAGGAGTAACACCCCTGGCCTCTCCCTGCTGCTCCCACTCACTTCTCCTGGAAGCAGGATAATTTCTCCAATTGGTAAGCTTGGAAGAAAGAGGGGCACATGCTCAGCAACCCTCTTCCAGGCTTTGTTTTTCAGATTTACCTTCCCACAGACACCTGTAATCCTGGTCAGCCTGTACATTAGGGGAGCTTACTGGGACAGTCTGTGTCCTGTGGAGGGTGGTATGGGACTAGGTCAGTGAGTTTAAGTCTAGGGTGAACTGTTAGGAAACTCTTTTTTTTTTTAATTTATTTTATTTTTTTGTTGTTGTTCTTGAGAATATATACAGGAGAACATACAGCAATTCAACAGTTTCTACATGTATAATTCAGTGACATTGATTACATACTTCAAGTTGTGCAACCATTCTCACCCTCCTTTGCTGAATTGTTCCTCCCCCACTAACATAAACTCATTGCCCCTAAGTTTCCTACCTAATCTTTCAAGTTGCTGTTGTCAGTTTGATCCCATATAGATGGATCTCGAAAGAGCACAATGCTCAAGGCAGATATTCTTTACTAGTTAAGCTAAACTATTGTTTGGTTTTAAGAAGACTGTAGAGGATATTTTTGACTTAAGATTTAAGGTTTAAAGATTATCTCAGGTTAATAGTTTCAGGGGTTCATCTAGTCTCAATGGCTCCAAAAGTCTGGATTCTGATGAGAAATTTGAAATTCTGTCTGCATTTTCCCCTTTTGATCAGGATTTTTCAATAGAATCTTTGATCAAAACGACCTATAATGGTAGCCAGGTACTATCTAGTTCTTCTGGTCTCATGGCAAAGGAAGCAGATGTTAATGGAAGTAATTAGCCACACATTCCATTTCCTTCTCCTCTTCTGTTAGGAAACTCTTTGCTGCTATGCATATGTCTTAGGCTGAGTTCTCTAGAGAAGCAAACCCAGTAAAGCATCTAAATATCTATATAAAGAGATTTATATCAAGGAAATGGCTCACGTGGTTGTAGAGGCTGGAAAGTCCCAAGTCCAGGGGTCAGACTGGAAGCTTCTTCTGATTCACATAGCCACAGGGGCTGGTGAACCCTAGATCAACAGATCAGAAAGCAGGGCTCTTGCTCAGAGACTGCAAAGATCGACCAATCGTTTAAGATCAGCAGGCAAGACCACAGGTAAGCCGCTAGCTCTAAGTCCCAAGAACCACAGGCCAGATGAACAGGAGCCAGCTTCAGGATCCAGAGTGAGCAAAACGCCCCTAAACCTTGCCAGAATGTCCACTTATATTCAATGCAGCCCATGTGAACAAGGAAACTCCCTTTCAACTGATTGGCTGCTCACAGCAGATCCCATCATGGAGGTGATCACGTTATATCACGGAAGTGATCACCTCATCATATGACTGCCAAACCCCTGAGAATCATGGCCCAGCCAAGGTGACACACAACCTTAATGACCACATCCTCTAGGCCATATCCTTCAATATCTTTTAATAAAGTGGATGCTTTATGTTCAACTGTCACCTATATCTTATCTACCAATTGGTTCTAAACCCAGGAGAGTAAGAAAAGTATTATTATTTATTGGTCCCTGTTATGGATTAAATTGTGTCCCCTAAAAATATGTGTTGTAAATTCTAACCCCTATACATATGGACATAATCCCATCTGGGAAGAGAGTTTTCTTTGTTATGTTAATGAGGCATGTCAGTGGAGGATGTATCTCAAGCCAATCACTTTTTGAGATAAAAGAGCAGATCAGGCATAGAAGAAAGAAGCACAAATGGAGAAAGGTTGAAGCCACATGGAGATCACCGAGGAACCAAGGAAGAGAAGCTAAAAGAGACAGGGACCTTCCCCCAGAGCTGACAGAGGGCGAAAGCCTTCCCCTAGAGCCGGCGCCCTGAATTCAGACTTCTAGCCTCCTGAACTGTGAGAAAATAAATTTCTGTTTGTCAAAGCTACCTACCTGTAGTGGAGCCCTGGTAGCGCAGTGGTTAAGAGCTACAACTGCTAACCAAGAGGTCGGCAGTTGGAATCTACCAGCTGCTCCTTGGAATCCCCGCGGGGCGGTTCTACGCTGTCCTATAGGGTCGCTATGAATCGGAGTATTTCTGTTATAGCAACACTAAGAAACTAAGACTGTCCCTAAAGCTCTTACATATGGGTGAGTTGTCGGGAACCTTGAGAAAGATAAAAATGAGTATCTAGGGGCCAAAGTCACCATGAAGATTAAGGCTTCTGGTGAAGCCAGGGCAGGAGTTGTTAGGTTTTAATGTTCCAGTAAGTGTGAGCCAGATGGTTTTTGACCTTCGCCGATTACAGCTGCTTATTGCCCACAAAAGAATGGCTGTTGTTGTAGACATGGGGCTGTTTGAAGAGGTCTCAGTGGGCGTGAGTTTTTAAGACAGGTTTTTACTATTGCTTCAGTCATACCGTCAAAGAAAATTAAAAGGAAAGTAGTTTGCTCTCAAAAACAGTAGATTGAGCTAGAGCTTTACTGACACTGGAAAGACGCAAAAAGGAGACATCTAAATACTCTTAAAGGGCATGAGAAGATTGGGTCGGAGGAGTAACTGAGAACCAAAGAAACCTTTCAGAGGCAGAAAGGCAAGCTTTCAGAAAATAAATTAGCATCTGGAATGCACCCATACTGCCACCGGAGGGAACCAGATTCAGGTAGCGATTAAAAGTCATGCTCTTAAGACTGTGAATACTGTGCAAACAAAAGCAGTTGGGGGATATAGTAGTTACCCTGTATTAGGCCCATGCATGTATGTTGGGTATATGGAAAGCAGGTACGGCATTTCTTTAGTTTACAGGTCTTCAGACTGAGAGGAAGATACTCAAGGAGTTGTACCTGAGAAATTACACCTGAGGAGCCTTATTTGCCCCTGGACCTGATTAAGACGGCAGGATCCTGGACTTGGAGTTGATGCCAGATGGGATGAGAGTTTAGGAGTCTTGGGGACAGATCAGTGTACTTTGTGACATGAGTGTTCTAACTGTGGCCAGAGGGCAGACTGTGCAGATTGTTTTTTCCAAAGGTGGCCACAATGTCTCCTATTCCACATGTCCTTCTACCATGTGACTTTGATGTTCCTTGCATCCAGAGATGGGATCTACGAGCTTGACACTCCTTCCATCTTCACACTTGCCTGTAATCAATAGAATCTGAGGTTGGGTCAGAAAAGGCAATGAAGCTTCCATCTTGTTTGCTGGAACACTCATGCTTGAAACCCTGAGTCTCCATGTACTATGTCCTGTGGCCTCTATAGCGTGTGGAAGCCAAGCCACGCGGAGAGGTCATATGTAGGTGCTCCAGTCAGCAGCCCTAGACTTTGAAGCCTTCCAGTCCAGGCACCAGACTTAAGAGTGACTGAGCCTTCAGATGATTCCATTCTCCTAGGCTTTGAGTCTTCCCAGCTGAGGCCCCAGCTATTGTAGAGCAGACAAAATGTTCCCACTGTGCCCTTTCTCACAGAATCCCTGAGTATAATGAAATGATTGTTGTTTTATCCTACTAAATTTGGGGTGATTTGTTATGCAGTAACTGGAACAGGGAACCAATGTGTAAAAATTGGGACAGATATAAAAAAATAAACAAACAAAACAGCTGCCTTTGAGTCACTTCTGACTCATGGTGACCGCATGTGTATCCGAGTAGAACTGTGCTCCATAGGGTTTTCAATGGCTGTGATTTTTCAGAAGTAGATCTCCAGGCCTTTCTTCTGAGGCACGTCTGGGTGGATTCGTATCACCGACCTTTCGGTTACTAAAAGTTTGTACCACCCAGGGACTCGCACAGTTATACCAACTGTTCATAACATTGGGAACTATTTGAGAGCAGAAGCCCAGAAAGATTAGCATTGAATAATCAAAGCAGTTTTAGATAAATTTTCAAAGCAAAACAGTTATTGTGGGTACAGAGGTTTGCCCGTGCCCTGAGAGAATACATCAAGAAAACCACAATTAGGATCTTAAGGAGCAGCACAGGGAGGACAAGACATACTGAAGGGGGTCCAGGCAGGACAATGATAGTTTGAGTTCAGTCCAAGGATAGATTTTTTGGTTTAATTGGAACATGCCTTTTGAGTGAGATTATCCAATGCAGAGAGGTGAGAGCTGACAAGATTTGTATGGACAACAGTTGCTTTTGGCAGATCCAGAAAACACTGACTTCATTTCTCTCACTGTGATAAGAAAAAGAAATCTATGTTTGGAAAACGAATGTCTGATCCAGAAAACACTGAAAAGTAAAAGGAGAAAATTCCAACAAAAACCCCAATCTTACATGTGGTAGAGAAGGAAAGAGGCCAACTTAGAAGTGGATTAAACCATTCTAACTTCCACTGAGCCTTTCTGAAGGGAGTAGGAGAACACAAAAGTAAATAAAACACTAGAAGTACTTCCCAAACACCAGAAGGAAAAAATAAAATAAAAAAGGTTTTAGCAGAAAGATATGCTACTCAAGGCCTGCAGTATTCCAAAGCTGTGGAAAGACAACATCTGGAGGAACGCAGGGCAGGAGCATTGTCTTTACTGCACCCAGCAGGACAAGCTTTAAACACCAAAACAGCTTCAGTTCAGAATCTGCTAACGCTGACCCTCGGGCTGAAACAAACGTGAGAATGAGGTAGCAGCTTCCTTAGGAAGCAAGTTTCACAGGCCTAGGTAGTTTTGGAGCTAGAGGTAGGGGCAGCAGCCCTGAGGTAAAGGACTGAAGATGCGCAGGAAACAGTGTGGACAGAGCTCACCCACAAGACACTACCATGCCAGAAACAGGGGCTCAAAGAGAAAAGGGAATTCAGAAGGACCCGTTCTGCCAGCCCACCTGCCTTCCTCCCTCCCTCCCTTTCTTCCTTCCTCTCTCTCTTTGTTGTTCTTTCTCTTCCTCTTTCTTACTTTCTTTCTCTCTTTCGTTCTTTCTCTCCCTCGCTCCCTCCCTTCCTCCCTCGCTCCCTCCCTTCCTCCCTCGCTCCCTCCCTTCCTCCTTCCCTCCCTTTCTTCCTTCCTCCCTCCCTCCCTCTCTCCCTCCTTCCTCCCCTCTCTTCTTCCTGTTGGGAAGGAAAAGTGCCACAAACAAAATTTGGAGCCTAGGGTGCCATTGCTCGAATTTCTAAACACTGCAAGTGGGCAGGAAAGTCTTACGTGTCACTTATCAGGAAAGAATGCAATGTGTTTGTTTACCAGATATGGACATCTCGGTACCATAACTGGTCTCCTGTTACGAGACGTCTGCCACTGAGCTTAAACACACAGCTGTTAGAGGAGGCCTGCTAAAATAGAAGATTGAAAGAAGTTCCAGAAGAAAGTGGCACACATTTTCCATGGGCTGAAATAACTGTCAATACAGAATTCTGTATCCAGTAAAAAATATCCTTAAGGAGTGAAGGGGAAATCAAGACGTTCTCAGATATAGGAAAGCTAAAGAATTTAGCAGACCTATCCTATGGTAATGGCTAAAGGAAGAGATTAAAGAAGAAACCTTGGAACATCAGGAAGGAAGAAAGAACATGGTAGGCAAAAAGATGAGTAAAATACAGTAGATTTTCCTTACTGAGTTTTCTAAATTATGTTTATGATTGAAGCAAAAATTATAACAGTGTCTGGTGTGGTTCACAATGGGAAGAGATGTTTAAGACAATTATATTATAAATGGAAACCCTGGTGGCGTAGTGGTTAAGAGTTCATCGGCTAACAAAAAGGTTGGCAGTTCGAATCCACCAGGTGCTCCTTGGAAACTCTATGGGGTAGTTCTACTCTGTCCTGTAGGGTCACTGTGAATTGGAATTTACTCCATGGAAATGGGTTTTTTTCTTTTCTTTTGATATTATAAATTAGAACCCTGGTAGCACAGTGGTTAAGCATTCCGCTGCTAATCAAAAGGTCAGCAGTTCTAATCCACCAGCCGCTCCTTGGAAACCCTATGGGTCAGTTCTACTCCGTCCTGTAGGGTTACTATGAGTCAGAATCAACTCGACATCAACAGATTTTTATATTATAAATTAGAGACGATACAGGGATGTAAACGGACGTAACATCTCTTCACTTGAACTGACAAAATGTCGTCACCAGTAGACTGTGATAAGTTGCATATGTATAATGTGATGCCTAGAGCAACCACTAAAAAACTCTACCAGATACACTCAAAAATGCTATGGGAAAATTCAAATGGAATTCTAAAAGGTGTTTAAGTAACCCACAGAAAGACAGGAAAAAGAAAACTGAGACATGAAAAACAAATAGAAAATAAAAAATAAAATGTCAGACTTAAGTCCTAACTGTCAATAATTACATTAAACATACATAGCATAAATACACCAATTAAAAGGCAAAATTTTCAGAGTGGATTAAAAACAAAAGAAAAAAAAAACATGATCCAACCACATCCATACCATGGAATACTACACAGCAATTAAAAAAAAAAGAACAAATTACTGATACACACAGCAACTTGGATGGATCTGAAGAGTGTTGTGCTGCATGAAAAAAGCCAATCTCAAAGGTTACCTACTGCAGAATTCCCTTTATATAACATTCTTGAAATGACTAAATTATAGAGATGGAAACAGATTAAAAGTTGCTAGGGTTAAGGATGATGGGGAGAGGGTAGTGGTGGATGTGACTACAAAGACAGAGCACAAGGGAGACGTTTGTGGTGCTGGAATAGTTCTGTATCTTAACTGCCATGGTGGTTACACAAGTCTGCATATGTAATAAAATGACATAGAAACATACAGACATGACATACCAATATCAGTGTCTTAGTTCTGATATTGTACTATAGTTACGTAATATGTAACCATTGGTGGAAACTGGATGAAGAATGCGCAGGAAATTCTTGGCAACTTACTGTGAATCTAAAATTATTTCAAAATGAAGTTAAAAAAAAACTTAATGGACAGATTAATGAGCAGACACAGCTAAAAGAGGCATAAATGAACTAGTGGATCTGAAGAACTACCCAGAATGCAGCATAGAGCAAACAAGGAAAATATTTAAGAGAGGTTACAAGACACAGAGAACAGAATGAAAAGGTCTAATATTGTCTAACTGGAGTTTCAGAAGGAGAAAATAAAGAAATAGGGGAAAGATAAAAGTAGAAGATACAACATCTACAAATCTTTTGGAATTTATAAAAGCTATAAATGCTTAGATTTGGGTAGCACAATGAATCCAAGATGAGATAAATAAAAAGAAATTTAATATGGATGTATTGTACTGAAATGGCAGAACACCAAAGAAAAAGAGATCTTTAAAAAGTGTTGGACATGAAAGACTTGGTGCTGAACTTATCCAACTGTGGATGTCCTGAACGAGTGACACCCATTCCAGTGAAACCAACCCAGACTAAGCTACTGAAGGAACCATGAGTGGACCAGGCAGGAGACGGTGCTCAAATTGAGGCTGAGGAGAAAAAGACGTAAGAGAGGAAAGTTTGGCTTGTACGATTTTGTTTTGATTTTTCTTTGGTCTGCCCTTTAAATTGATAATCAAGACCTTTGATTTCTTTTGATATTAACTCACAAGGGCAAAACTATTTAACTTAGAATTTTAATTTCTCCTTCACAATTTGATATTAGGAGAGGATTCATATTGCTTAAATTTGGGACATTTTTATATTGCTGTCGTTGAATTACTGGAATATCTTCAAGCACCTCCTAGGCTTTCCCTTTCCAAACTGCCTGCCCTCAGAGAACACACATTCTCTCTATTCCTGGGTCAAGCTCTGCTCCTCTAGTTCTTGGGATCTGCCTGTAAGAGGACAGTATTAGGAAGCCTGTTGTGACTGCACATCCAAGCTATACTCTCCAACCAAGCTTTTATTCAAAACAAAGCTAGTATTTTTATTGCCATCTGACTAGCTATCTCTTATTTCTCAATTAGTTCTAGACTCAAGAGTGGAAGTTATTTATCTCTCTGAAATCTCACCAGTGCTGTCCATTGACTCTGGTCAGCAGCTGTAGAGCTAGCAGGCAGGCTCCCTCTTTTCTTCTGCATACTCTTCAGATAAAGAACTCTACAGAAAACAGACATGGCCTGTCCAGGCAATTCTCCTTCAACCCAACTTCTCTGCTGCTCTGCCGCAATGAACCAACTCGCAACCCTGAGTGAAGGGTCGTTAGTGTGCCCCATGGAGCCAGCTCCCTTTCAGAGGAACATGCTTCCTTCCCCAGATCTGGAGAGACAAGCACCAGCTTTTAGCATTCTCCCTTCCATTTTGTCTGAATTTCCTGGGAGATATTTTTCATGTTCTGTGGTTTGGGGTTTGAAGTAACTTTCTAGTTTCACTATAGATGGACTCCTGTCCCACAAACACACACAATTTTAAATTAAAGCTTATTTAATGGGGTCTCAGAGAGGAAAGTTAGTGCCTGAAAGTAACTAGTTTTTTATCCCATTTCATATTGGGCTCTCTGCTACATTTTTAGAGATGTCACGGCAGGTAAAGAACAAGGACACAAATACACTTCATCAAAAATTACATCCTCAAAAATGCTATCAAGATACCTTCTCTGATGTAGACAATAAATATCAGGACCTGGACTTTGGAAGACAAATTCTGAGGAAAAGAAATTCCTAGGTATTATTGCCTCCCACAAAAAAATGATAAGGAAATCATTTTACATCATAATCATCAGGGGAGAGTTGCATACAAGGCTTTTAAAAAAAACCACAATGGCTACCATTTCCATCAAAGGAGCAGGAAAGATGTGGAAAATAAAAAACACAATTTCTACATCACGTAAGCATCTGGCCAACAAGAAAACCAAAATAACAAGCTTACTTTCACCCCACCTTCCTGGAAAATCAAGCTTCTCAGTAAGGTAAACAGGGATGTCTTTTCATTACGCGTTAGGATTACAAGGGAATTTTTTAAAGGCAAATTATCTTGTAGCAGAACAGATGTCTGGACATGCAAAGTCCTGGTTCTAACATGGACTTTGGATTAACCACAAAACATTTGGTGCCTCAGTTTCTTCCTCTGTTACTTGGAAATAACAGTCTACAATATGGGCTACATTGGCATCAAGTTAATTAGTAACATACTGCCATTAAAATAGTTTAAATATATAATTTTCAACAGTTTGAAAATATGGTTAATGCCTTCTACAGAGTGCTATCTTAAGCATTTAACGGTGAGGAAACTAACATTCATGAGAGCCCTTTGAAAAATAAAACATTGGGAAGAAGTTATTATCAAAAGAAAAGCATATAGATTCTTCAGAATAAACCAAAAAACCAAATCTGTTGTCATCGAGTCAATTCCAACTCATAGCGCCCCTATAGGACAGAGTAAAACTGCCCCATAGACTTTCCAAGGAGCAGCTGGTGGATTTGAACTGCTGACCTTTTGGTTAGCAGCTGTAGGTCTTAACCACTGAGCCACCAGGGTTTTCTTTAGAATAGGTGTAATGATATCTGAGGTGAGGCTCAAAGTATCTTCCCCAGTATCACACGCAGTGAATGAGGGAAGAATGACGGGTCTCTGCTCCCTCCCATTAAGAACACTACTAACCTATCATCGCAAAGGCATATGGTTTGCCTGGTTTCCCAGTAGTGGTGATGGATCTGGGGTGATCACATGTACAATCAAAACCAAAAAACCAAACCCATTGACGTCAAGTCAATTCCGACTCATGGAGACTCCACGTATACACAGTAGAACTGCTCCTTAGGGTTTTCTTGGCTGCAAGCTTTTTTTCTTTTTTTAAACTTACATAAGTTTTTTTTTTTTTTAATTGTGGTGAAAATATACACAATAAAACATATACCCTCTCAACAATTTCTTTATGTAAACTTCAGTGACATTGATTACATTCTTCATATTGTCCAACCATTATCACTATCCTTTTCCAAATTATTCCACCACCATTAACAGAAACTCAATGCCCCCTAAGCAAAAACTCCTCCTTTCCCCTTCTTCCCTCCTCTGATAACCACTAATGATCTTTGATTTCTATATTTTCCTTATTTTATATCGGTGACGGCATACAGTATTTGTCTTCTTGTGACTGACTTATTTCACTTAGCATGAATGTTTTCAAGATTCATGCATGTCGTGGCATACATCAGGACTTCTTTCTCTTTACAGCAGAGTAGTATTCCATTTTGTGTATATACCACATTTTGTTTATCCATTCATCTGTTGATGTACATTTAGATCGTTTCCAACTTTTGGCTATTGTAAAAAATGCTATAATGAATATTGGTGTATAGGTTTCTGTTTACTTCTGTACAAAAAAAAAAGGACTCCTTCTGGGTATACACCTAGGTTTGGGATTGCTGGGACATATGGTTCTATGTTCAACTTTTTGAGGAACTACGAAATTGTTTTTCACAGTGGCTGCACCATTTTACATCTTGGTTATAATCTTAATGGAAGCAGATCACCAGGTCTTTCTTCCATGGTGCCATTGTGTGGGTTCGAACCACCAGCCTTTACATTAGTAGTCAAGTGCAAAGTGTTTGTGCCACCTAGGGACTCAGTACCCCTATGTATGACCAACAACAGCAAACAATTATAAGAATGTTGGCCAAAGATAATGTTGCTGCCAGTCCGTGGTGGTGGAATACAGCAAGGGACTTGTCCACAGAGGGATCTTACTAATATTTCATTTATTTTTCAACCCTTCAGCCCTTGGAAAATCACTATCAGCACTACGACCATCACTACCACTAACTGAGTGTTCATTGTGTGCCAAACACTATGCTGAGCAGTTTATGTACGCAATATAATTTAATCCTCACAACATCCTTATGAGACAGGTATCGCCCACTTTATAGATGAAGGAACTGAGGTTTAGAAAGTTTAAGTAACTTTCAGGAGGCCATTCAGCTACTGGAATTAGATTAATTCATGGTATATTAATTTGTCCATAGAATCCTTCATTATTGCTTGAATTTTCTCTTTAGTTCTTTCAGCTTAAAAAATGCCAAGCATGCGCTTCCCTTTTGGTTTTCTAACTCTAGGTCTTTGCACATGTCATTATAATACTTCGTCTTCTCGAGCCGCCCTTTGAAAGCTTCTGTTCAACTCTTTTACTTCATCGTTTCTTCCATTTGCTTTAGCTACTTGACATTCAAGAGCAAGTTTCAGAGGCTCTTCTGACATCCATTTTGGTCTTTTCTTTCTTTCCTGTCTTTTTAATGACATCTTGCTTTCTTCACATATAGTGTCCTTGATGTCATTCCACAAGTTGTCTGGTCTTCTTTCATTAGTGTTCAATGGGTCAAGTCTGTTCTTGAAATGGTCTCTAAATTCAGGTGGGATATACTCAAGGTCGTACTTTGGCTGTCATGGACTTGTTCTAAGTACAGCCAAAATGCTCCTTAGAAGCAAGGACGGTGAGACTTCATCTCACTTACTTTGGACATGTTATCAGGAGGAATCAGTCCCTGAAGAAGCACATCATGCTTGGTAAAGTAGAAGGTCAGCAAAAAGAGGAAGACCCTCAACGAGATGGACTGACACAGTGGTGGCAACAATGGGCTCAAGCATAAAAACGATTGTGAGGATGGTGCAGGACCCGGCTGTGTTTCTTTCTGTTGTACATGGGGTCGCTATGAGTCGGAACCGACTTGATGGCACCTAACAACAACAACAACATATGAATTTGGGCTTTCTGATATGCTGTTTTGTGATTATTACCCAGTAATTTTTCACCATGAATGATTCTCCTTTTTTCTTCCCTCCTTTCTCTCTCTCTCCCTCCCTTTCTCCCTTCTTTCCTTTCTTCCTTCCATTCTTCCTTTCTTCCCTTTCCTTCTGTCTTTCTGTCTTTCTTTCTCTTTCTCCTTCCTTCCTTTCACTCTTTCTTCCTTTTATTGGTCTAGGCAAAGTAGAGTCTTTCATTAAGGCCCTAGACCCAAACTTCTTTTCTTCGTATGCCACTAATAACTGCTGTATGATTATGGACATGTCTCTGAATCTCTGTTTTCTTGTTTGAAAAAAAGGAAATAACAAAAATTCTCTCTAGCTAATTATTGTTCCAAACATATAATTCTTCAAAAGTAGGAGCTATAGTGTTGCAGTAATTGTCTCTATGCTCTCACAGTGCCTGACAACCCACAGATGTCAATAAATGCTCGTTTTTCACTAAAATTAAACTCTGAGATCAGTCAGAATAGCCTCTATGTGTTAGCAGAAAATAGCTGGGGACAAGAGATGGTCTCTTTGTCTTCCTTGTTTTTCTTCAGTTGGATTTGATTTCACAGATGTGAAATGACACCTACTGTTCACTCTTCCTTTAATCCTATAACCCACCTGGAACCCCATCACTGAGAGGGGAGGTGTCAGAGAAGTATGGAAAGAGAGATGTAAAGGAATTTATTAAGTGTTTGCTGTGGGATAGACACTGAGATTTGTGATGTGTGTGTGTGTATATACAAATCACTGAACCCTCACAAGGAAGTTAGTGGTTTAAAACCCGTTATGGATGGTTGGTGCTTGGAAAACGATGGAGACCAACCAATATGAATAAACTGCCAAGTAACAGCTTCTAGAAATGAAGCATCATACTTCTTAAAAAGCTGGAGTCCCTGGGTGGGACCAACGGTTAACATGCTTGGCTGCTAACCCAGAGGTTAGCAGTTTGAGCTTTCCCACAGGTACCTTGGAAGAAAAGTCTGGCAGTCTGCTTCTGAAAAATCAATCATTGAAAACCCTATGGAGCACAATTCTATCCTGACATACAAGGGGTTGCCATGAGTTGGGGTCGACTTGAGGACCACTTGTTTTTCTTCAAATTTATGTAATAATTATTGCAAATTCCCAATCATTCCAGTTCTGCCTCTGAACTAGGAGAACTCAGGTAACAAGCTATGCTTAGAAAATCTTCCAGTTTGAAAAGTTGCCCTACTTGTGCAGTTTCTGATATCTTATTTACTGCATGGCATTTGCTGCTGGGGAGAGGTAGCAAATCAACCCTTGCCTCTCCTAAAACTCTCAGAGCCTTGCCTACTTTGCTTGTCTCTGGATAAAATGTCTTCTAAGAAAACAAGAAACTCGACTTGCTTTCAGTGTCTACAGAACTGTCAGTGTGAAAGGTCCCCATCAACACAGTCCCTTCAGCCCCAGGACTGAGTCTTAACTAGAAGCTTCCAAGAGCAGCCGATCAGCAATTTGCTAAAAGCTTCTGCAACAACGAACTTTGCTTGTTACTGTGCTGCTCCAGCCTCTGATGCGTTGGCTGGAGGAACATAATTCCAGGAAGGTGCTTTCAAAAACAGAGAGGAGAGAGAGCAACTGAGAACAGGAGGACAAATTGAAATCAAAAGAAAGTTAACTTACATAAATGCAAAGGAAAGGTATTTTGTAAAAAATAAATTAAAAATAATAAAAGCATATTTCAAAGTTGATATAAACAGCAAGTCTAAGGTATGCTAGACAGAAAAATGTGCAAAATAGAGCACAAGCAATTACACTGGAAAAGAGAGCTGCACAAAGGTATCCTTGTTTAAAACAGAAGCCAAAGGACAGGAAAGCATCTGTTCAAGGACAAGTCAAGGACATGGAGATTCTGTTAGTCAAGTTTTAAGGAAAACTCAGGCCTGACAAGTAATTAAAAATAAACTACAAACATGAAAGACAATGTGAAAGCCGAGAAAGCTGAATAAAGTAAGAAGTAGGGGAAAAAGTGTAAAGAAGATTTAGTACTCATGTCTAGGGAATGAACACACAGTGACGCGTATTTCCTAGGAGCTAGGTCTGCTTGCAGTTTTCATTCCTTCACCCTTCTCTTCACCCCTTCCCCGAACACACTCATATATATAGCCGTCAAATTTTTGTACTTTAAACCTATTTTGTTTGTTTTTTCCTGCATGCTTGCGTATTTTACTTTGCCCCTCACTTTGGCCAAAGACACCCACTCCGCCATCACCTGAACTTCTTACACGGCTGGATGACAGGTGGACTCAACATCAGTACTGGTTGATGCAAAGTCTCCAGCCCCTTCATCACAGCTAAATCTTCTGGTCAATCTTTTCTCCCAGATTTTTTTGTTTCTGGCCCCATATGTTAGACTCTCCAGCATAACTCCCTCCAAGAGTCCCAGGGATATTTAAAGTCTCAACTGTGTGGGCTGTCTGTTTTATTAACGTTTAATTTAAAGTCGATGGTCTTGTTTATTTTTTACTTTTCTACGATCTCAAACATCAGATATAACTGGTATCAATTTCTATGCCAGACAAATAAAGCAGAACATGTAAAAGATCCACAGATCCAGAGGGAGACTGGAGGCTTGCTAAGGAAAAACGTCTCTCAGGCTACAGATTCCACAAAAGAAGCCACAGGATTACCTGATTCTGATGTCTAAACCAAGAGGGACTGGCAGTTCTTCAGCGTATAGACACTTCAAGGCCCTATGAGCTAGGCTTCTAGATATAGCTAAAGTCTTTTTTCGAAATTTAGTTTGGATCATTTGAAATCAAGAATCTTTTATATCTTATAATTTATATGACTACCTATTAATATCCTATGTATCTTAATAATAATTTATATCTCCTGGTATAAATTGATATGTATGGATTAATCCTTTTGGTGTTTTCTTCTTGTGTCAGTAAGTGAATGTGTCTGACCCAAATATTTACTCTTTAAATTTATTTAGGTGATAGGAAGGATATAAAAATGTATGGTTCAGTAAAAGTGATAAATACGTAACTTACGTAACTTGAGACTTAAGTGCTCAGAAGCTAAGTTGCTATCCTAAAATTGCTTGGTGGGTTTAAACACTCTAAAATTTCTCATTGAAGAATCCAGCAACACCAAAAGCTATCAAAACAAGAATGTTAACATAGAATGTAGAATTTAAAGCATTAGCTGTATGAAGACAGTACTTGTTACTATACTTAGTTATTTAAAGTAGAATAATACATAGCATCAAACACTTCAAAGGAAGATAGATAGCATGGAATTAAGTCAGCAGAAACCTATATGGTCGGGGCGAAAATTTTGTTTTAAGCCTCTTGTTATCTCAGCATGGACATAAGCATTGGAAAGCACTGCTTCCCAAACAAGAACAGTGAACATGAGCTGGTGCAGCAATAATTCAAACTATAAAAAATAGAACTATGGTTGTCTACGAATATTCATGCTGGTCAAAGAGTCCGTCTCTTCGCATAAATTGCTTTTGTTATATGCAGGCAAATACCATATGTCAAGAGTAAAAGCAAAATTAAAACTGTTATGGGACAATTAAAAAAATAATGGTTTAAGTTTGATAATGGTGACACTTCCATTGTCAACTCTGATCATCTATTTGAAATCATCTTCCTTGCCTTAAACTTATAAGTAGACCAAAAAAAAAAAAAGTACATATACAACACATGTGTGTGTCTGACATGACTGAAGTAACCGAGACAGTAGGGTTTCAAGTTAACCAATAGTTTTTTCTACAAAAGATGAGACCCGAATTAAACTGATTCATTACATTTAATAAAGATCTGGACTCTAGTTTCTTGTTTTTTTCCTTTAACACTTGGCATATTATAGGGTGTCTGATAACATACATTCTGCAAATACGTAGCTAAATTAAGACAGAGATTGAATAATTTATAATGGCAGCAAAGGCAGGAGGGATAAATAAAGAACTTAGACTCTCAGGTCCCCAGGCTCAGTTATATAATGTCCTTACTAGTCAGAGAAAACTGGTCAGCATCAAGTAAGGAAAAACGGAATTTCTTCAAATTCAGATGAGTAATTAGAATTAAGTGATACTGGACTCACATAAGTCAAAGGCTTGCATTGTGGTTAAAAAAAAAGAACAATAATTACTACAGTATTTATCAAGTGCCTATTAAATGCTAAACACTTTGCATTTCACTTAGTCTTTAAACCCATTGCCTCTGAATTGATTCCAAGTCATAGCAACCCTGTAGGACAGAGTAGAACATCCCATAGGGTTTCCAAGATTGTAAATCTTTATAGAAGCTCCCGTGGAGCAAACCGCAGATCTTTCAGTTAGCAGCTCTTAACCACTGCACCACACGGCTCTATCATTTAGTCCTTACTGCCCTGGTGGTGCAGTGGTTAAAGAGCTCGGCTGCTAATCAAGAAGCCGGCAGCTCGAATCCATCAGCCATTCCTTGGAAACCCTATGGGCCAGTTCTACTCTATGAGTCGGAATCGACTGGACGGCAAAGGGCTTGGGCTTGGGCTTAACCCCCATATTAGGGGCCCTGGTGGCTCAGTGGTTAAAACACTCAGCTGATAACCGAAAGGTCAAGGCTCAAACCCACTAGCCGCTCCATGGGAGAAAGATGTGGCCATCTTCTTCTGTAAATATCTAGTCTTGGAAACCCTATGGGGCAGCTCTACTCTGTCCTACGGGGTCTCTATGAGTGGAAATTGACTCAATGTCAGTGGGTTTGGTTTTTTTGATTTACCCCCATGTTACGTGGGGTGGCCCCGGAGGGCTACTGCTCTGTGGTAGAGCCAGGATTTGAACCTGGTCTGTTCATGCTATAAGACTCCTTCCAAAAGAAGCGCTGAAAATTTCTCTTCTGCAAGAAGCTTCAATGTAAAAAAAGAAGAAAATTCCCCTGTGGCAATAAAGAAATATGATTCTGTTTAACAAAGAAGCATGTTTTAGATCTACTGTTCTCTTCCAAGACGTAATTCAATGTTTTTTGACAAATGACCCAGTAAGGTAGGCAGCCACTCCAAGCCCTTTCTAAAGGTTCGTGTCTAAATAGTTTTTCTTTTTCTCAAATAAAACAGATCCCTACAATATATAAACACAAATATTGCCATTCAAAACAGAGCTAAGTTTACTAGATCATCTTGGTTTCTGTCTTCATTTTATGTAACATTCCTTGAATATATTCCTAAGTGTTTATCAACCTAGCCAGTTGTCTGATACTTTGCTCCATGTTAGCTGGCTATGCAGTCCAGTATTTTCTTTTAACATATTTTATGGAGACATTAAGATATTCTTTTAAATTCAAACATCGCCATTTCGCATTTCGGTAAACAAAAGTAAGTCACTTAATAGGAGACTGCCTTCAAAGCCACGTCCACTTGCTTTCAGATTGCTCCCTCTGCTGCTGCAGGTGGCGCCTTTTCTCCCTCTTCCCCATCTGAATACACTTTTTAACTTCATGTCAGTAAAGATTAAAGAAGAGTCGCAACATGAAGCAGCTCGCTGCCATCCAACCCACCAAGACCTTTTCTTCGTGACAACTTTTCTTCAGAGAAAGCCTCAGTTCAAAGACCTTTTGTCAAATCATGGGGACAAGAAGCTGGCCAAATGAATAGACAACACCCTAACAGATGTACCTTCCTAAGCCCATGAGGACTCTAACCAAATACACCAGGACCATCTGAGGAGCTATTTACCTGTTTCGGTGTCTCCCCGTGGTGGGGGTGCTGTGCAGTAACAGCAATCCAAGAAGATGACATAGTTGACAACATTGAAGAACAGCCCGACAATCCCAGCCATGAGAACCAGCAGTGGCACCTCTGTCTTCTGGGGGCTGACGTACCTTTTGATGGCGTCCACCAGAATGCTGAACATCAGCGCCACGGCAAAAATGGTGTTGCCAAAGGCTCCCACGACATCCGCTCGGAGGAAGCCGTAAGTGCTCTTCTTGTGCTGTTTGATGCTGCCGGCCCTGACACCAAAAAAACCTACGATCATGGACACTAAGTGGGAAAGGACAGTAAACGCATCGGAGGCCAAGGACAGGGAGTTGCCCATGTAGGCTATCACGAGCTCCATCACGAAGAGCATGAAGCTCACAATACACATGAGGATTAAACGGAAGCTTCTTCCCGAGTATCGGCCCATGGCAGCTCGCTCTCCCACAGCTCCTCTCCCTTCCTTGGGAAGGCTGAGTGCTCAGGGCAGCAGCTACAGATTTAGTGATCACACCTCCTGGCTAACTCTCTCCTTCAGCCTTTCAGGGCTTGTCATATTTGGAAATCATCTTTTATAGGCTGCTATAAAGCAGTTTAAAGGGCAATTAAGCAAGAGATGTCACGTGAGGGGGGATTTATTAAAATCAAGACACCGGCTTCAGATTGGGCTTGCAGGAATGTGTTTGCTTGTTGAGTAGTTAATTATGGTAGTCAAGAGCCTCCGTGTCTTTGGCTCCTTAGAAGCCCATCAGTGGTGGTGACCTTCCTGGCTTCCATGCTCCACGCCTGCATAACTGCACTTGGTAAGGCAGTCATTTGACATGAACAATCATACCTCGACTACTTCATGTGTAAATCGTCTTGACTGCAGTTGACTGCGTGAAACAGAGAATAGTCTAGGGGTCGCTAATCTAGCCATCAGAACTACAGTAAGTGAAAGCTCAGGGTGAGGCTTGAGTGATCTTTCTACTGCCTTGCCCACTGACCTGGAATAAACAAGTATCCTACTTCTGAACATTCTTAAGACATAAGACGAGAAAAACATTTCTCATCTTAAGGACAGGTAAAACACTTTTAAGCTGGAGGAGCTAAAGAAATGACCTCTGTTAGTTTCAAGAAGGGAGCCAAATAATAATGAGTTGACTTAACCGATGCAAGAAAGTTGTTTTTTTTTTTTTAAGTTTTATCACCGGTCAAACACTTATAACCCTTGAAGTCTTCTAGTTCCTGGATGCGTAAAACAGCAGCGGCCTCTGTTGTTTTGAGTAGCCTGTCTAGAAAGTCTGTTGATCCTGTAAGGAAATACAGGCTATCACTTTACTCGATCTTTTCTTTTCGTAAAGACTAAATTTGACTAACACCTGACAACTTAGACTGCTGCCCTAACGGTTTCCTTAGTATTTCATATATGAACTCCAATTCAGTTAATATTCTAACAGTTAAACTTCTAATCCACCCAGGTTATGAGAATCACTGCACTAAGACTCTATCATTCATTCATTCAACAAACGCTTAACTGTCTTTGCGTCAAACACAGTTCCAGGCTCCGTGGAGACAGCAGTGAACAAAACAGACAAAAATCTCCACCCTTTTGTCTCTGCCAGAGAAAATAATTTCTGCCTACGTTCTAGTGGAGATAGGTGATTAACAAAATAAAGCATAAAACACATTGAATATTAAACAAAAAAAACCAAAACCATTGCTGTTCAGTTGATTCCGACTCATAGCGACCCTACAGGACAGAGTAGGACTGCCCCATAGGGTTTCCAAGGAGAGGCTGATGGATTTGAACCGCCAAACTTTTGGTTGGCAGCTGAGCTCTTAACCACTGAGCCATCAGGGCTCCTACTGTATGTTAGACAGTAATAAAAGAATCATTGGATCTTGTGTTGAGATTACATGGAAGTAGAGAGACCAGCAATAATCTGGAAAAAAGATTGGTGGCTTAGACCAGGTGGAGAGTGGGAACATCTAGGCAGGATTTGTGGAGCTCAGTGCAAAATGAAAATCTGGGGCCACTTGTTAAAAAAAGCATTAAGAATTTTAAGATGGCAACAGTAGAGCATTACACCAAGCATGGGTCCTACTAGTGCCCTGCATCCAGGATCTATCCAGAAGTTAGAGTCAAGAGCATTTGCTGAGCAATGGGTGTAAGGTACGAGAGAATGAGAACAGTCAAGGTTAATGCTAAGGGTTTGACCCAAGCAACTGGAAGAAGGGAACTGTGACTGAACTGAAGGTGAGATGAAGATGACCGCAGTGGACCCAACACGGGGTGCGCAGGAAGCAGAAATGATGTCGAGGTGTCTGTTAGACATCCAAGTAGAACTGCTAAATAGGGAGTTGAATAAAAGAGTCTGGAGTTCAGGGAAGAAGTATAGGCTGGGAATATATAAACTTGGGGGTTGACAATACCTAGTCCTTAAAGCCAGGACACTGGATGAGGTCTCCAAGGAAAATGAAAGGAGGTAGAAGAAAATGGACAAGATGCTGGGAAATTCCAACACTAAGAGGTTAGAGGGAAGGACCGGAGACACAAAAGGGAAAATAGGGGAATTCATCCTTCTGAAGGCCAAGGGTGAACGTACTTCAAAACGGAGGGAGAATCAGCTGGCTACGGTGCTGATTTAAAAAAAAAAAACAGTTGCTACTGAGTAGATTTCAACTCATGGTGACCCCATGTGTGTCAGAATAGAATTGCAGTCCATAGGATTTTCAATGGCTGTGATCTTTTGGAAGTAGACCACCAGGTTTTTCTTCGAGGTGCCTCTGGGTGGATTTGAATGACAACTGTTTGCGCCACCCAGGGGCCCAGCTGCTGACGTTGCTGTTGTTAGTTGCATTTGAGTCGATTCTGACTCATGGCGACCCCATGTGTGCAGGTAGAACTGCTCCATAGGGTTTTCAAGGCTGGGACCTTTCAGAAGATTGCCAGGCTCTCTTCAGAAGCACCTCTGATAGGGCAAGAATAATGAGGACTGGAAACAACAATTGCATTTGGCAATATAGGGGCCACTGGTGACCTTAACAGGGAAGTTTCAGGGGAGCAGTGGGGACAAATGTGAGTGGGCTCAAGATAGAACAGAGAGGAGAAATTGGAGATGACAAGGATAGGCGATCCTTTCAATGAGCTTTACTCAAAAGCAAAAGGGATGTGAGTCAAGAGTACTTTTAGGTGGGGAAAAATAATAGCATGTTTGTACGCTGATGGAAAGATACAGTAGAGAAAGAAAATCTGATGATGCAGAGAGAAAAAATGCTCAAGTGCTGCCATTGAGAAGCAAGAAGGGAGGAGATTTATGCACAAGTGGAGGGGCTGGCCTTTGCCATGAGCACAGACAGTTCACCTGCGACAGTAGAGAAGGTAGAGTAGGTGGACACATGAGTAGGTGGGTAGATGTGGTGGTGGAGGTTGGGAAGGTCCTCTTCTGATTGCTTCTGTTTTCTCAGTGAAATAGAAATCAAGATGATCAGCTGAGACTAAGGGAGGAGAAGTATTGGAAATTTGAAGAGAGAAAAAGTAGAAATTGTTTTCTATGAGAGTGAGTGAATAAACTAGGAAAACACAGCACAATTACATATTTGTTGTTGTTGTTAGGTGCCTTTGAGTAGGTTCTGACACATAGTGACTCTATTTACAATGGAATGAAACACTGTGCGGTCCTGCGCCATCCTCACAATCATTGCTATGTTTGCGCCCATTGTTGCAGCCACTGTGTCAATCCATCTCACTGAGGGTCTTCCTCTTTCTCACTGACACTCTACTTTACCGAGCATGATGTCCTTCTTCAGGGACTGGTCCCTCCTGATAGCTTGTCCAAAGTACTTGAGATGAAGTCTCACCATCCTCAATTCCAAGGAGCATTCTGGCTGCACTTCTTCCAAGACAAATTTGTTCGTTCTTCTGGAAGTCCATGGTATATTCAATATTCTTCACCAACACCATAATTCAAAGGTGTCTGTTCTTCTTCAGTCTTCCTTATTCATTGTCCAGCTTTCACATGCATATGAGGCAACTGAAAATATCATGGCTTGGGTCAGGTGCACCTTATTCCTCAAAGAGACATCTTTGTTTTTCAACACTTTGAAGAGACATTGTGCAGCAGATTTGCCAGTGCATTACTTCCTTTGATTTCTTGACTGCTGCTTCCATGGACATTGTCATGGATTGAATTATGTCCCCCCTGAAATGTGTATCAATTTGGCTGGGTCATGCTTCCCAGTATTGTATGATTGTGCACCATTTTGTAATCTGATGTGATTTCCTAACGTGTTGTAAATTCAATCACTATGATCTAATAAGATGAATTAGCGGCAGTTTTACTGATGAGTTATACAATATTGGATAGTGTCTTAAGCCAATCTCTTCTGAGATATAAAAGAGAGAAGCGCCAGAGACACATGGGAACCTCATACCACCAAGAAAGCAGTGCCGAAAGCAGAGTGTGTCCTTTGGACCTAAGGTCCCTGCGCAGAGAAGCTCCCAGACCAAGGGAAGATTGATGATATGGACCTTCCTCCAGAGTCTACACAGAAAGCATTCCCCTGGAGCTGATACCCTGAATTTGGACTTGTAGCCACTGGACTGTGAGAGAATAAACTTCTCTTTGTTAAAGCCATCCACTTGTGATATTTCTGTTATAGCAGCACTAGATGACTAAGACAGACATTGGTTGTAGATCCAAGTAAAACTGAAAACTTCGATCTTTTCTCCATTTATCATGATATTGCTTATTGGTCCGATTGTGAGGACTCTTGTCTTATTTATGTTGAGGTGTAATCCATACTGAAGACTGCAGTCTTGATCTTCATCAGAAAGTACTTCAAGACCCTTCGCTTTCCCCAAGCAAGATTATGTCATCTGCATATGGCAGGTTGTTAATGAGTCTTCTTCCAATCCTGATGCTGCATTCTTCTTCAGATAGTCAAGCTTCTTGGATTATTTGCTCAGCATACAGATTGAATATGTATTGTGAAAGGATACAACCACGATGCACGCCTTTCCTGATTTTAGACCATACAGTATCCCCTCGTTCTGTTCGAACAACTGCCTCTCGGTCTATGTACAGGTTTCTCATGAGCACAATTAAGTGTTCTGGAATTCCCATTCTTTGCGATTGTTATCCATAGTTTGTTTTGATGCACACAGTCAAATGTCTTTGCATAGTCGATAAAACACAGGTAAACATCTTTCTAGTATTCTCTGCTTTCAGCCAAGATCCATCTGACATCAGCAATGATGTCCCTCGTTCTATGTCCTCATCTGAAACTGGCTTGAATTTCTGGCAGTGCCCTGTCAATGTATTACTGCAGCCATTTTTCAATTATCTTCAGCAAAATTTTATTGTGTGGGATATTAATGACATTGTTTGATAATTTCCACATTTGGTGGGATCGCCTTTCTTTGGAAACGGAACAAATATGGATCTCTTCCAGTTGGTTGGCCAGGTAGCTATCTTTCAAATTTCTTAGCATAGACGAGTGAGCACCTCCAGTGCTGCATCTATTTGTGGAAATATCTCAATTGGTATTCCTTCAGTTCCTGGAGCCTTGTTTTTCAACAATGCCTTCAGTGCAGCTTGGACTTCTTCCTTCAATACCACTTGTTCTTGATCATATGCTACCTCCTAAAATGACTAAATATTCATCAGTTCTTTTTGGTACAGTGTCTCTGTGTATTCCTTCCATCTTTTTTTGAGGCTTCCTGCGTCCTTCAATATTTTGTCCTGAGAATTCTTCAAAATTGCAGCTCAAGGCTTGAATTTTTTTTTTTCAATTCTTTCAGCTTGAGAAATGGTGAATGTGTTCTTCCCTTTTGGTTTTCTAACTCCAGGTGTTTGCACATTTCGTTATAGTACTTTACTTTGCCTTCTGGAGCTGCCCTTTGGAATCTTAAGCTCAGCTCTTTTACTTCATCATTTCTTCCATTGCTTTACCTACTCAATGTTCAAGAGCAAGTTTCTGAGTCTCTTCTGACATTCATTTTGGTCTTTTCTTTCTTTCCTATCTTTTTAATGGCTTTTTGCTTTCTTCATGTATAATGTCCTTGAAGTCATCCCACAACTTGTCTGCTCTTCGGTCATTAGTGTTCAATGTGTCTGTTCTATTCTTGAGTTGGTCTCCAAATCCAGGTGGGATATATTCAAGGTCCTACTTTGGCTCTCATAGACTTGCTTCAGCTTCCACTTGAACTTATATATGAGCAATTGATGTTCTGTTCCGCAGTCGTTCCCTAGCCCTGTTCTGACTGATGATACTGAGTTTTTCCATTGATTCCTGTGTTTTCCATATGGTGAGGTCCATGTGTATAGTCACCATTTTTATTGTTGAAAAAAGGTATTTGCAGTGAAAAAGTCATTGATCTTGTAAAATTCTGTCATTAGATCTCTGGCATCATTTCTGTCACCAAGGCCATATTTTCCAACTACCAATCCTCTGTTTCCAGTTTTCACATTTCAATCACCAGTAATTATCAATGCATCTTGATTGAATGTTTGATCAATTTCAGACTGCAGAAGTTGGTAAAAATCTTCAATTTCCTCATCTTTGGCATTAGTGGTTGATGTGTAAATTTGAACAATAGTCGTATTAACTGGTCTTCCTTATAGGTGTATGGATATTATACTATCACCAACAGCATTGTACTTCAGGATAGATCTTGAAATGTTCTTTTTGACAATGAATGTGACGCCATTCCTGTTCAATTTGTCATTCCCTGCATAGCAGACCATACGGTTATCTGATTCAAAATGGCAAATACCAGTCCATTTTAGCTCACTAATGCCTAGGATATCGATATTCATGCATTGCATTTCATTTTTGACAACTTCCAATTTTCTTAGATTCATACTTCATACATTCCACATTCCAATTTTTTTTTTAAAATATTTTATTGTACTTCAGGTGAAGGCTTACAGAACAAATAGTTTCTCATGAAACAGTAGTACACATGTTGTTTTATGACATTGGATAACAACCCC
>NW_004443975.1:16017285-16020557 GCF_000243295.1 Trichechus manatus latirostris | reverse complement strand
ATGGTGGATCCATGCTGCGTTAGCTGGTAGGGGACCTCTGCATGAATCTCTCCTCGCTCTCCGTTCTCTTTCAGTATTCTCACTCCATTTGGTGCTCGGCTGAGTTCTTTATCTCTTCATTTGATGTTCTAGGGTTTCAGGATAGTTGCGTTCTCTGTTTGGCTTAGTTTTTCGGATCTTTGCTGTGGAGGGACGGCGTGGTGCTTCTGCCTAGAGCGCGATCTTGCCAGAACCTCCTCCACATTCCAATTTTTATATATTTTTTATATTTGCGGCTGTTTCTTCTCATTTTGAGTTGTGCCACATCAGCAGACAAAGGCTCCAAAAGCTTTACTCCATCCACGTCATTAAGGTCATCTCTACTTTGAGGAGGTAGCTCTTCTCCAGTCGTGTTTTGAGTGCCTTCCAACTTGAGGGGCTCATCTTCCAACATTGTATCAAACAATGTTTGCTGTTATTCAGAAGGTTTTCACTGGCCAATTTTTTTCAGAAGTGGACCCCAGGTCCTTCTTCCTAACCTGTGTTAGTCAGGAAGCTCAGCTGAAACCTGTCTACTATGGGCGACGCTGCTGGTATTTGAAATATCAGTGGCATAGCTTCCAGCATCACAGCAACACGCAAGCCACCACATTATGAAAAACTGACACGTGGTGGATTACATATTTACCCATATATAAATACTGATGTTAACACCATCATCAAGGAGCCCTGGTGGCACAGAGGTTAAGTGCTCAGCTGCTAATTGAAAGGTCGGTGGTTCGAACTCACCAGCTGCTCCGCATGAGAAAGATGTGGCAGTCTTCTTCTGTAAAGACTACAGCCTCGGAAGCCCTATGGGGCAGTTCTACTCTGTCCTATAGGGTTGCTATGAGTTGGAATTGACTCAACAGCAATGGGTAATACCATCATCACTAGCTTCTATATTCCCCAAGCTCCTCACTCATTTGACAGGTATTTCTTAATCACAAAATTTGTTTTGATGATATACTTAAAATATATTTATAAATAATCCTATTACTTGCCGTTTCTTTAATAAAATTTTTTTTATATCACTTCAGTACTATTGATATTCCCAACTCAGAAATCTTCCAGTGAAGTTGACTGAAGACATTGGTTTAGAATCACCTACTGAGTGCTCCTTGGAAGTGAGGACGGCGAGACTTTGTTTCACGTACTTTGGACATGTTATCAGGAGGGACCAGTCTCTAGAGAAGGACATCATGCTTGGTAAAGCAGAGGATCTGTGAAAAAGAGGAAGACCCTCAAGGAGATGGATTGACCCAGTGGACGCAACAATAGGCTCAAACATAGCAACGATTGTGAGGATGGTGCAGGACCGGGCAGTGTTTCCTTCTGTTGTACACAGGGTCGCTATGAGTCGGAACAACTCGACGGCACCTAACAACAACACTGAGTCACAAGGAATGGGTTTATACCTTTTAAGCCTGATAGTATGGCAGAATAGATTTAATTTTTCGTGTATTATCATCTCACATACAGAAGGATAGTTCTCAAATGCAGCTCTTAGTGACAGGGAGAATCCCCTGATGTCTCAGTGAGGGTCACTGAGGCAATGGCGTCTCACCAACAACGCTCAGCTCAGTTCACTGCCCCATCTCCTTGTCCGCCACTGATTGCCTGCTCTTGCATCTGAAACACAGCTACTTCAAGGAGATACAGCTAAGAAGAGGGAAAAATACCATGTTTGGTTTTACTCATTCACCCTATCCTCTGGCACTGTGCACGGAGCAGACACTCAAGTTTATTTGTTGAATAAACAAATGGGTAGCGTTTTCTGGGCAAAGAAGTGATAAGCAAAGGGTCAAAGATATGTTTGAAAATAACAGGGTAGTGATAGCTGCTTCCCCAAACTTTTAATGCTACTTGCCAATTTTAAAACAACAATCCCTGAACACCACCGTTACATGACAGATAATTAATAATTAACTAGGATCAGATATAAATAGGGTGAACTGCCCAGACTGTCCAGTCAAAATGCCACGTCCTTGTTTGTTTATGAAATGCTCTTCTTCTGCTGATCTCAAGGCTCAAAGCCTCGCCACTACCAGATCAAATGAGTTGCTGTTACTGTCCATTTCTCAGACACTTCATAGGATTTACTGGCATAATAAAAAACTAACTATTTTAAATACACTCTAGTGGATAAGCTAGAAATTGCTAAGATGTAATGTGGGTTCACTAGAGGCCCCAATATGCAGAGCTAGTAGTAGTAATATACCTTGGCCCGTTTGCTTTATGCAGCAATGAACACTCGGCTCAAAGCCACTTTCGTGACTGCCAGTGATATGTTCAGTTAATGGCTGATACCTGTAAGTAAATTAGTGTTCTTATTTCTTAGAGGATACTGTTTGGATTGAGATTCATGCACTATTTTGAAAAGCGTTACCACTCTTAAGAGTTCAAAAGTTCAGAAAAGTTTTTCATGTAGTTTGGACATGTTATCAGGAGGGACCAGTCCCTGGAGAAGGCCATCATGCTTGGTAAAGTAGAGGGTCAGCAAAAAAGAGGAAGACCCTCAACGAGATGGATTGACACAGTGGCTGCAACGATGGGCTCAAACATAGCAACAACGGTGAGGATGGCGCAGGACCAGTTCAAAACGTTTTTCTATTTTAGCTAAACTTCACTTTAAGAAAAAGCTAATTTATCAGAGGTGCAGTGTGGGTAAAGCATTCCTTCCTTAATTATGGTAAACCAAAACCAGTTGCTATCGAGTTGATCTCGATTTATGGTGACCACACACGTGTCAGAGTAGAACTGCTCCATAGGGTTTTCTTGGCTGTAATCTTAACAACAGCAGATCACCAGGCCTTTCTTCTGCAGCAGTACTGGATGAGTTCGAAACACTAACCTTTAGGTTAGTAGTCGGGTACAAACTGCACTATCCAAGGATTACAGGTAATTACTGTAGAGTTCCTTTAAATACTGAATTGTTTGAAGGTGGCAAACTTCAAGCTTTTCTGTGATTAGTTCTGAAGCTTCAAAAAATAGCCTGGGAATGTGTCTCTGGACCACAGAAATAGAAGTAAGTTCAAAGTTTGTTGTTGTTAGGGGCCGTCAAGTCAGTTCCGACTCATAGCGACCCCATGTCAAACAGAATGAAACCCTGCCTGGTCCTGCGCCATCCTCACAGTCGTTGCTGTGTTTGAGCCCATTGTTTCAGCCACTGTGTCAATCCATCTTGTTGAGGGTCTTCCTCTTTTTTGCTGACCCTCTACTTTACCAAGCATGATGTCCTTCTCCAGGGACTG
>NW_004443975.1:15998623-16014679 GCF_000243295.1 Trichechus manatus latirostris | reverse complement strand
GGGTTGTTAAGCAATGTCATAAAACAATACGTATACTACTGTTTCATGAGAAACTATTTGTTCTGTAAGCCTTCACCTGAAGTACAATAAAAAAAAAAAAAAGTGCAAAAAAAAATTCTACTCATCCTTCAAAGCTCAGCTCAAAATCCACATCGTTTTTGAAGTCACTTCCCTTGACTGGAGTATTTATCACTGCCAAGTGAAGAGTATTGGAACAGCGTGTGAAGTAAGAGCTTTACCAGGCAGACTGGAAATGAAGGGTGAAAGGCATTACAGGCAAAGGAAGAGAGACAGAAAATGGCACGTTGTTTACAGGACACTCCAAACAGCTAGATTGCCAAGGACAGTGCTGGACTGGTACGAGACGAGACAGGACAGGTAGGGTCCACTAGGCTATAAGGTTTAAATTTTATCCTGTACTTGATGGGGAGCCACAGAAGAATTTTCAGGGGAAGAAAAATGTGCAGAAATTGCACATTAGGGAGAAAAAACAAAACCAACACCTATGGTAACAAGGAGACTGGCCTGGACATGAGACTGGGGGCCACTGCTGTGATCAACACAGGAGGTAACAAGGTCTGAATAAAATCTCGACAACTATGAAAGGGGACCACCACCTCCCGCCTGTCAGTGTGTCGTTCTGTGGTGGCTTGCATGTAGCTATGACGCTGGAAGCTATGTCACTGGTATTTCAAATACCGGCAGGGTCCTCCATGGTTGACAGGTTTCAGTGGCGCTTCCAGACTAAGACAAAGAAGAAAGGCCTTGTGACCTACTTCAAAAAATTAGCTAATTGAACCCTATGTATAACAGTAGAATACTGTCTGATGCCGTGCTGGAAGATGAGCTCGCTAGGTTAGAAGGCCACAATGGACTCGAGCACACCAACCATCATCAAGATGGTGCAGGACCGGGCACCATTTTGTTTTGTTATACGGAAGGTCGCCACTCGACAGCAAGTAACAACAATTACATGAGCCATAACAGCACTATGTTTTGCTGGCAGAAGGAATGTGGGTGACAGGGTGTTGTAGGGGCTGCCTAGAAAGACTCTCAAATTTCTGGCTTGGGTTACTGGGTGCGTTTTGGCAGTTCTAATGTTCCAGGCAGGAAATTACTATAGGAGGAACAGGTCTAAGGGTGGAAGATGAAATGAGGTTTTGGGGACATGTTGACCTGACCTGAAATGTTCATGGAACACTGAAAAAACTTCAGTATGCAGTAGGAATAAAAGTCCAGAGCTCAAAACTAGAGATACAAACGTTGGATTCATCACCTAATTAATGTTATTTAAAACCATGGGATTAGATGGGGCCGATTAGGTAGCATGAAAAGAGGGCCAAGTATGGAAGTATGGTAAGCCGATGTCTAAGGAACGGGCCAAGGAAGAAGAGCCAGGGAAAGAGACCCGTAACTAAGAAAGAGTCACAGGAGTGATTATACTAAAAAGAGCACCAAATGCAGCCGAGGGATACGGAAAGACAAGCACTAACACCTGAACGTCGGCGTCCATCAGGGGCGTCCTCAGGGATCACAGCGGAAATTGTGGTGTGGCGTGCACGCCGAGGAGAGCGGGCAGGGTAAGGAGAAAGGAGGACGGGATCACTTCAGAATCTGGGACTTTTCTTGAAGAGCAGATAGCAACTGCAGGGCGAGAGAATCAAGGAAGAGCTTATTTTTTTTTTCTCTCCATTCGTGATTTTTTTTTTTTAAACAGAAAGATTTAGGGCAATTGCAGATTCAGTAGAGCGAGCTATGGAAAGGAAGTGCTTCAAGATATAAGAAAAAGGGGTGGTTGGTGGCTCAAGGACTGAGACAACACAAGGAGTGGTTAGATCAGGAACAGTGACCTGGGTTTTAATTAGAGTTGATTCTTCTTATTCACAGGAATTATGTTCCGCAGTCACCGTGAACACTGAGTGAGCAAACACGAAACCACCGCCCCAGAAGTACACGGGGTAAGGTCCCTGGGAGAAGCTGGCAGTCTTCATCCACCAGTGAACACATACCTGGTTTGATGTGTTTTTTAAAGACACCTTATTTCATATGTCTCATTGATTCACTAACACTGAACTCACGGCCAGCAGCACTGTAACTCCTGCCTGAATGAAGCTTACCTAACGCGGGTATTTTCTCTGTAAGGCACGTCGCAGCCTTCCTGTGCTCAGAAGCACAGGCAGCACTTCAGCACGCTGCTACGTCACCAACAAAAACACAGAAATGTGGAAACATGGCACTAAGGAGCCCAGAAGAGGACACTTGTTTACAGCAGGGGAGCTGAAAGGAGAAGGCAGAGCGTGGCTCTGCCTGGCCTCAGCTGGGAACCTGCGCCTCCGGCGATTCCAACGTCCGCAACTTTGCACGTCGACGAACGACCACGGAAGCCCCACGGGTATTGATTTTGAGGTTACAAATCAGTGTCAGTGAACAGGCGAATTCACAAACACGGAATCCGTGAATAATGCAGGTAGACTGTATGTTTCTCTCTTCAAAGGGATTTCCGTGTAGTATGTAATTCAGGTATTTCAGAAACAAAGGAATACAAAAAACATTATTAAGTCATAATATTTATTATTGGGGTTGTTTACAGAAGAGTCTTTTTTTCACTGTTAATTTAGGCATAAGAATAGTTGTTTGTCTCGTATGACCTGCTTTTAGAACTTTTATTTAAAAAAAAAAATCAAAATATTGACTATATCTGGGAACATAATAATACCAATTTCTTAAAAAGTGAGGAGGACTGGCAATAGGCTTTTGTTTTACCGCTCAGTAACTACGGCCAAACAAGGTGTAGTACTTGGCAGGGGTCTTGCCACAGATGCACGTGGCTCCAGGCTGCAGCTCACAGAGTGGTTTGAAGGGGATGCAAAGGCTTTTAGCGCCCATGGATGGAGCACCAGGTTCAAGATCTTGATCCCTGAAATAAAAAACAAGAAGTCCATTCACGTACGCGATACGCCTCTATTCTGGTCCACTGCAACACCGCAAACATTCTACCTGTTAGTTATGCTTACCTGGCAGTGGTTTTTTTGATCCAGTCTTCACAGTCAGTTTCTCCACAGAATGGAATCTGAGCAATCTAAGAAAAAAAGTATTCAGTACTCGTAACTCCTTCTATTCTATAAAAGGCAACATTTGAGTTATCTATTAAACTTACAAGCTAAATGGACAGGTGTCCACTCTTTTTCAAGCTGTGAGACCTTTGCAAACCTGCTGGGGACTTTACTCAGAAGGCACAAGAGAAAGAAAAAATGTTTCTCTAATATTCACACGCTGCAGAACATCAAGGCACAAGAAAGACATCTTTACGATACACGAAAACGTCCCAGCAAACTGACTACAGGGTGATGCTGAAAAGCTGAACAGGCGGGAGCAGCCCTGAGCCTCCACCCAGGTGTACTCCCCCACCTCAGTTCTGGACCACTGCCTGCTCTCCCCGTCAGAGTGCTGACTGGGAGGATAAAAGGGAGACTGTAAGTAGTAAATGGATTTTTTAAGTGTTAATAAAAATCAGACAGTCTTCACTTTATGCCACAACTGTCTCAACACGGTAAGGGAAGTGATTCATTTTTTAAAGTGCGAGGGTACCCGAAGATCAAAAATCCTTTTGTACTGGAAAAAAGCAACCTTGCCATTTTTCATCATGAGACCACATAGAATAATGGGCACAATCAGGAGACCTGGGATTCTATCAAAAGTTTGAAATCCACTACCTGTTTGAAACTCTCTAGTCCTTGGTTTTCCTTTATTATGTTGGACTAGACAAGCATTGAGATTCCTTCCAGTTCTGAATACTAAAATTTTCATAGTGAGCCTTTTTCAAAATGGGGTTTGCCTGACCTAACTATTACGTAATCTGGACACCAGTGTCACTGGTAGGAGGAGCCGAAGTGTGGATAATCCCCACTCAGCAGGAATGCCCAGCTTATAAGCAGCTAGGAAGTTATCCAGCTTCCCTATCAACTCCTGTTCGACATTCCCAGCCACATATTCCATGCTCAAATGAAAAGTCCCTCCTGCAAACCTGTCCTTGCTTTTAGGATTTAGTTAAAGGTCTCAAAGGGCTTCTCTAGGGAGAAATAAAGTAAAAGTAAATAGAGATTGGGAAGTTCCAGAAAACCGAGTAATTCATCCAGTGAACATTATTGCAGGGTGAGGAAGGGTTAACTATTTAAGTCTTTTATGTTTACTCAGTAAAATGTGTTAGCCCAATTCCCAAAGTAGACAAGCTGTTATTTTGATAATCTGTCTTAGGACAATAAAGAGTTGATAATTCACTAGGCAAATCCTGGGAGGTAGGAGCAGGTGGGTGAGGGAAATGTGGCAGCAATGGCAATAATAAGCTTTTTTTTTTTTTTATTTTAATATAGATATTATTTGTGCAAAATGAAAATGGAAGCAATTACAAACCTAGAGCTAGAGCTGAAATAACACAAAGTTACTTCCCTGTATTGAGACTTGGTAAATCATTAGCATTTATACAAACAAAAAACAGGAAAAATGTATATTCATAAAAATATTGCTTAAAATTCTATAAAAGAACGAGGAAAAAACTTTACTAACAGTCTCTAATTATACAATAATAAAAGTATTAAGACTTAATTACAAAGAATCTCTTTGGGTAATAAATCTAAAATTGGCTTCTTTGAAAATTTTACTAAACTTAAAAAATTTATGGCTACATTTTTATAACTTGAACCATTTCACAGTAAAGTCTTATTTTCTTTTAAGAAAAAATACTAAGCTTTGAGAAGATTTGTAGTTCTACAATAATAATGCAAAAATTTTTTTAATTTAAAATGGTTGTAGCATGTGAACAAATTCATGGAAAGCTTTTATTAAATATATCTGGACTTAATAAACGGTGATTTTGTAAAAATCATGTTATTATTTTTTTCTAGCTTCAAATTAAGGTTTAAGTGATAAGACCTGAAATATCTGGTTATTTATGCACATCATTCATTAAAATGAAAGGACAGGATGTATTTTTAGGCTATTTATTCAGCCATGGAAAGGTTTTTAATGTTTTATTACTTCTATATCTATGTTTTAAAAAGACAATCTTTTGCAAAATGTTATTTCTTAAATTGTTTAAGTGGAAAATGTTAATGGTGAGACATATCAATGCTCAAAAATCACAGTGATCAATAAAGTAGATGAGTAATGTATGGAAACTATAAAGACATAATATATATATTATTTATAGATAATATTTATTTTTCATTTAAGTAAAATCCGCCCTGTCATGGACTGAACTGTGTTCCCCCAAAATATGTGTCTGCTTGGCTAGGCCATGATTCCCAGTGTTGCGTGGCTGTCCTCCATTTTGTGATCTGATGTAACTGTCCTTTGTGTTGTAAATCCTAATCTCTGCATGTGGTTAATGAAGCAAGATTAGGTAATGTTAAAGAGGATTAGGGTGGGATGCAACACCCTTGCTTAGGTCACGGGTGTGACCCAATGGAAGGGAAGTTTCCCTGGGGTATGGCCTGCATCACCTTTTGTCTTACAAAACATAAAAGGAGAGAGAAGTGAGCAAAGAGAGAGGGACCTCAGTACCAACAAGAAAGAAGAGCCAGGAGTTGGACACATCCTTTGGACCTGGGGTCCCTGTGCTGAGAACCTCCTAGGCCAGGGGAAGATTGATGCAAAGACACCTGGAGCTCTCCAAGGGATGCCAGGCCCACAGATGTTGAAAGGTGACAAAGACCTTCCCCCAGAGCCAAAAGAGAGGGAAAGCCTTCCCCTAGAGCTGGTGATCTGAGTTCAGACTCTAGCCTCCTAACCTGTGAGAGAATAAATTTGTTTGCTAAAGCCATCCACTTGTGGTATTTCTGTTATAGCAGCACTAACACACTCCACATGAAAAAATTTACTAAAATCAAGTCCTATAAATCAAAGGTGTGAAAATTACAACTTTTTTTTCCATTCATACCAGTAGGGAAGAGCAAAAAATCAAATTTTCAACTACATTCAAGTTCCAAAGCTCCCTTCTTCCTTCTCTCCTCCTAGTAAATACAATTTCATTTCCAGTAGTTTGATCTTCAGTCAGCACATCCACTCTGACCAACACAAGGTAAAGTGAGAGATGGAAGTGACTACTAAATACAAGAAGCACAACGTGTTTTCTCATCCCTATACGTTCTCTGGACATACAACTAAATACCTTATGCCCTTAGAACAGATGTTGAAATCTCTACAGTAGCTTATCTAATACTAGAATAAAAGATATGATTCCACTAATAGCTGCTGGGATTCATTTCTGTGAAAGCATAAATTAACTGGTATGTTACTCTATTGATTTATTAACTCTTACACAATGTCTTTCATTATATTGCGCAATCAACTACCATATTTCTATAATAAAGGAAATGAAAAGATTCAATACTTAATGGAATAAAAAGAAAATAATCAAAAATAAATTACAGTAAGAGGAAAAATACACACTGTGTCAGATGGCTATCCATTCTCTAGCCTTGTCTTAGAAGAAGGCAGTCTGAGTCAAGTGACAGATTATAGAACCCAGAAAAGTGAAGGTTACACAGGAACCAACAGGAGATTAAATACTGTAGAATTACAGATCCGTAGATGATTTTGAGATTATCTATCGTGCACTCATTTTACAGATTAGCAAATTGAGAGCCAGAGAGATTAATTAATTTGCCCGGCTCATGCAATCAGAGATATATTAATAGGTTAAGACCATAAAAAACCATACTTTGCTTTATATTCTCAGCATGAATTGAAAAAAAAACAAAAAACGATAAACAGGAAAGTGCATTAAACTGAGTTAGAAGAGGGATCTAAATTCCAGCACCAGCTGTGCTGCTGTGTGGTTTGAGGTAGTTCACTTAGATTCTGGGCCATGGTTTTCTCATTTGTGACCTGGGGACACAGGCCTGGTTGTATATTCAAACACGTATACCAGAATATTAAAGTTCATAAGTGATTCATCCCAGTAATCAATAACTTTGAAGATCAAGATCACTTCCTTATAACAAGTAAAGGTTTAGGCTAGGAACAGCTGCATACGCACAATACATAAAATCTATGAAATCTTAAAGAGACATTACCTACCTAATTACAAAAACCTAGGTAATTTTAAGGAGCCAGAAGTAGCCACTCATTCTGACAAACAGGTTTAGACATGTGCAGTAATTCTCTTCTCCCCACGTTATTCAGAAATTCGAGCAATTAAGATCTGGAGAAGGATGTCTGGGCAGGGAATTGGAAGAAACGGACTTTTCACACCTTGCTTTTGAAACCTGCACATCACAGTTCCTCAGCTAGCACAACGCCTATGTTAGGAACTTGCGTCGAACTTGAAGGACAAAATGAAAACTTACAGTAATGAAGACTAGTGGTAAAAGAGAATGAATGTTGTTTAGCCAGTATATCAGGCGTAAGAAAAAGCTTTGACATAATCAGTTCACACGGTGTTATTCAAAAATGATAAAGGTTGTAATGCTTTGGAAGGCCAGTGGAAAATAAAGAGTACATAATGCTGAGTAATATATAATCTCTTTGTATGATTAATACCAGGCATTAATTCAATGGGTCTTAAATAAACTTTAGTGAAATATTTTTATATTCAAAACTTTTCTGAAGTCTCTTACCTTTCCAGAATCTAGTGCTTTCTGAAAGTCTTCCATTGTATTTGCCACAACCATATGAGTCTTAAGGTCTTCAGAAGCTCTACCAAAGAAAAATTAGAAAGAATACATCATTTTTCTTACAAACATGACAAAGTTCTTTTTAATAAAATACATAAGCTAAGCATAACTGAAGGAGCCTTGATGGTGCAGTGGTTAAAGCGGTCAGCTGCTAACTGAAAGGTTGGTAGTTTGAACCCACCAGCAGCTGCATGGGAGAAAGATGCAGCAGTCTGTTTCCGCAGAGGTCACAACCTTGGAAACGCTATGGGGCAGTTCTACTTTGTCCTACAGGGTTGCTATGAGTAGGAATTGACTTGACAGCTACAGGTAAGCATAACTAAATGCAAGAACGATAACCTGGAAGTTAGAAGAACTCAATTTGAATCTCACTTTGTCACTACCAATGATCTCCAGTAATCTCGGTCACCTCCTCGTTGCATGACTGTGAGCATGAGATGTACGGGCAATGTGCCAGACACAGTGGGTGATAGTTTCTTCTCTGCTGTTAGATCTCCACTGACCCACATTCCAGTCCTGGCTAGCCCACTTACTAGCTCTGGGTTATTTTTTAAGCCTCTTTGGTCTTAGTTTTCCCTTCTATAAAATTGAAAAATATTCTACTAAGTTAATTAGAATCAAATACAAAGGCATAGAAGTGTTTTGAAAGGAAAAAATACACAAATAGACATTATTCAAGTTATAATCACATACTACATAACTTCCTTTTATAAAAACCTCAGGTTTTAGAAATATAAATAAATGCTCTTCTTTCCTATATTCAATGTCACACATCACATGAGGATCTCTCCTGGGTGCTGACTAAGACATAGAAGATGCATTTTTTCTTTACTGAATCTCAGGGCTTAGACCACATGAACTCCATACCAGTAGCTGCTAGCTGTTTCCCCTTCTTCCAGAGCACCTAACTGGACTCTGTTTCCCAGCTTCCTTGTAGGGAGATGGGCCCACGTGACTAAGTTACAGCAACGCGATCTGAGGAAAGTCATATGCTGCTTCCCAGGCTTAGCCTGTGAGACAGTGGACATGCCTCCTGCATGTTCTTCCCATTTCCCAACCTGTAATAACCTGGATGGGGATGACCGTGATCCAGTTTTGACCATATAAGTAACAAGGCCTAGAGGATAAAAACCAAAAACCTGCTGCCATTGAGTTGATTGTGACTCATGGCAACCCCACGTGTGTCAAAGTAGAACTGTGCTCCATAGGGTTTTCAATGGCCATAATCTTATGGAAGTAGATCAGGTCTTTCTTCCAAGGTGTCTCTGGGTGTATTAGAAAAGCAACCTTTCGTTTAGTAGCCGAGTGTAAACCCAGGGACCTTAGGGGATGGCAGAACCAATAAAATGTAAATAACTTGGGTTCCTGCGTAACCATGGGAAGCAGAGCCACCCGCAGACCTGAAACACTCATCTCACATGTGTCTGTCCCAGGAAAGAACAGTGAAGTTGTTCTTTAAACTCCTGAACTTCGGTGGTCTTTTTGTTACAGCAGCTTAGTCTACTTAGTCGTACAGAACTTTTTAAACAAAAAATATGTGTTCAATAACTTCATGTTATAAAATTAATAGTCTAACGTGTGTAAAATAATCCTAGAAACAATCCAAACCTTTGACAGAGTCCATGTCACCACGTCCTTAATATATTAATTTATACGTTACTTTCTTTGCGTTACGTAAAACAAGGGTCTCCCCACAAGCTAGTATAATTTGATACCTTTTAAAATATGAAAGTAGTGTTATCCTAAGCTACCTTTTTTAATTCTATCTAGAACTCAGATTTATTCAATAAACATATATTTTATAAACAGTCATTGCAATGCATAAGATTAAAAACAATGAAAAAATCAAAACTTAATTATCATTAAGAAAATCTCATGTTAAACAAAAAAGTATAATCTAAATTTACACAGGATCTCAACAACATACACTCACATTCACCACTCATAAAAAACAAGGACATAGACCAGAATGCTTCCATTGATTACCTCTGGATGGTAAAATTACAGATAGTTTTATATTGTCTTTGTATTTTTTAGTATTTATATTTTCTACAATGAGCATGTATACCTAATAGAAAAAAATTTTACAAATAAAAAAATCACTGCTGAAAGTAAACTATCTAAATACAAATGATTTAATAAAAAAAATAGAAAACTTGGATGTAAGTGAGAGGGAAGAGGCTTGGAAAGAACTTCTACAAAAATATCACTTATTTATTAATAGATTCATCAGGCAAATACGTACTGAGTACCTGCTCATACATTCTAATTTTTGTATTACCACAGAAGATAACATTTAAATGAATAAATAAGAAAAAGATTCTGTCCTCAAAGAGCTTATAGAAGTGTTAAAAAAACAAAAAACAAACCCGTTGCTGTTGAGTCGATTCTGACTCATGGCGACCCTACAGGACAGAGTAGAACTGCCCCATAGGGTTTCCAAGAAGTGGCTGGTGGATTTGAACTGCTGACCTTTTGGTTAGCCACTGAGTTCTTAACCACGATGTCAAAAGGACCAACTGAAAAAATAATATGTTTTTAAAGGTTCTTGTTCTTTTCATTCAAAATAAAAATAAATTCACTGATAGCTTCTCATGGGAAAAAAATGTTCCTTTATGCAGCTATATTAACAAATTTATTAAACAGAAATGTCAATAAAAAAATGCTTTTTAGAGGTTTCCTGCCTAGGGGCATGCACCTGACTCCCACAGAGAACATTTTAATACTACAGACAACCAGAACCTAAACCCTAACGAATGGCAATCTCCAGGTGTGAGGCTCAGGTCTGCGTGTGTTCCCAAAGCTCCCAGGTGACCACAGAAAGAACCAGGAAAAGAACCACTGCGCTAAAATGCCCTATTCGAACAAGCACAGGCAGCTTTCTAACAGTTCATCTCGGACATTATCACCTGTCGTGAGTGCAAACAAACTTCAAATGTATTTTTCAGTTGTAGACCAAATAAATCCTTGAAATAACCCCCTCAAGATACTCATTATCAGCCCCATTTTAGGCCAAGTAAGCTGACAGGAACAAAATCACCTGCCTAAAAACTCATAAAGTTAGGAGCAAAGCCAAAAACTAAAACGAGTTCATTCCTTCCAAGGCAGGATTTCTTGAGCCCTGAAGTGAGTTGTTGTTGTTGGGCCCTGACAACAGAAGGAAACGCCAAGGTTTTGTTGAGGAGGATTTGAAGACGAGAGAGATACATAACAACCTGAAGGAACGAACCTTGTGTACAGGTTAACATGGATGTCGTCCAGAAGGGCCTGGAGTTTAGTCTCAGCCTCATTTTCAGTGACTGTCAGCTTTTCTCCAGTATCTCGTCTGACAGCTACAAACTGACAGCTCTTCATGTCACGTGGCCCCACTTCAAGTCTAATTGGAACTCCCTGTGGAACAAAAAAGGCAGTTGAAATAACACATGTATGCTTTCACATGAAGACAGAGTTATTCTATGGGTTTGTGTACTATAAACCATAAAAACTCAAAAAACATGCATAACCAAGTAAGAAAAAAAAAGGTAATATTTCTGAGATATTACAGAAATCTATACCAATAAGACGGCATAAACCTAAGGAAAAAATCTGCTGCCTGAGTGGTTCTGAGCTAAGGAAGCTCTCGATGGAAAAATATAAGAGAGTAATTATCTAGGATCAGCATTCTCAATTTTTCTCACATAGCACCCATGGAAAACTATATCTGTAGTGGACATTGGAGGAAACAGAGAAGGCTTCTTGAGGCTAAGTCACCCCAAACCACTGAGGGAGCAGGGCCGTGGCACATCCGTGCACCACTCATGGCACAATGGCGGGCTTTGGTTGGGAAGCTCTAGCTCTGGATGGTCCATCTTCAGCATGAACCAGAAGCACTCAGAGGGCTTGTTAAAAGACAGATTACTGGTCCCCACCCCCAGAGTTTCTTAAATAAGTCAGGTATAAACCCGAAAAACAAACCCACTGCCACTGAGTTGATTCTAACTTGGAATGTTAGATAGGAACCTTAGAGGCATTGAATTTGTAAAACTCCATAGGGTTTCCAAGGCTGTAAATCGTGGACTGCCACGTCTTTCTCCTGTGGAGCCGCTGGTGGTTTTGAACCGCCAACCTTTTAGTTAGCAGTCAATTGCTTTAACCACTGCACCACCAGGGTTCCTAAGTCAGGTATAGGGCCTGGTAATTTATATTTCTACTAACAAGTTCCCAAGGAGAATGTGTCTGCAGGGTGATGGAGCATCAGTTAAGCATCTTACTCTCAAATGGTTCAGGGAAAAACCAATTATTTATACTGTACTTAGTTCTACTTTAAGTTTGTGATTGTGTCAAGATAAAAATATTTACAAACCAAGTGGAAGAATCAGCACAAGTAATGACACAGAGGTAGAAAAACAAAAATATTGTTCCCAAAGAAGAGAGAAAAGGGTATTTGAAAGAGGATAGTGGAAAATAAAAACACCGGCCATCCAAGACACGACAGTTGGTCTCTAAAGTGTGGCTAACTGCCTCCTTTGCCATGAGACCAGAAGAACTGGATGGTGCTTGGCTACCGTTACTGAACATCCTGATCAAAGATTCTAAAGTTGAATCCTGATCAAAAGGGTAAAAATGCAGAACAGAATTTCAAATTCTCATGGACTCCAGACTTCCTGGAGCCACTTCCTAGAGCCATGAAGGTTGGACAAACCCCTGAAACTACTGCCCTGAGATAATCTTTAAACCTTAAGCCAAAAATAACCCCTGAAGTTTTCTTAAAACCAAACAGTGGTTTAGCTTAACTAGTAAAAAATGTCTGCTTTGAGCATTAAGTTCTTTTGAGAACTATCTATATGGGATCAGATTGACAACAGCGACTTGAAACGTCAGATAGGCACCTTAGAAGGCAGTGGATTTGTTAATGAGGAACAACTCAGTAAAGGAGGGTGAGAATGGTTGCACGATCAGTGTCACTAAGCAGGACATGTAGAAACTGTTGACTTGGTGTATGTTCTGCTGTGTATATTCTCAACAACAGTAACAAAATAAATTAAAAATAAAAAAAAGACACAAGTAGGTCTTTTATTGGTAGGTTTTTCTAAATAATTAGTTAATAATTTACTTGTAAAGCACTTGTGTTTTGGTTTTTTGTTTGCTTGTCAACAGCAACATGAAATTCAATTCTCTTCATTCAACATAATAAAAAGAAAAGTGGTTTATTCACTCATATTATTTTCCCCCTTTCTATTTTCCTAATACAGGAAGGGGTATTGAAGAAGAATTATGCGAGTTGTTGGGTTCTGATTTGGCAATCAAACCATATTATACTTCATTTATTAATCTCTGAGGGAGTTTTACAATACATACACACATACAGGCTTTACAAAGTGAATCTCTATCAAATGAATATGAATCTAGGTCTCTCAAAATTCTTCTTTCCTCAGGAATTCTTGGACGAAATGGAACTAAAATGGTACTAAAAAGTACTATTATTAGTATTCTTCACTAGCTAATGAAACTCTCATTCTCAATGTTCTTTAATTTTAGGCATCAAGTTTAGAACTGAGGTTCATTATTTTCTTTCCTGAGGAACGTGGACAAGAAAGCTATAGCTGACCCAGCTGTTACTAAGAATACCTCCCCACACAGTACAGACTCACTAGGGTACTAAAAAAAGACAGGGACAGAGAAAAAGATAAGTCAGTAGTAGGGGGAGGGTGAGATAGAAGAGGAAGGAGAATAGGAGGGAAATAAAAGTGAACACAGATGACTTTTTTTCCCCTTGAAATTCATTCCAGCTAGTGGCAAGAAAAAGTTACTCCTTTAACATTTAATATCCCAAAACAAAACAAAAAAAACAAAACCCATTGCCATGGAGTCAATTCCAACTCATAGCGACCCTAAGGGACAGAGCAGAACTGCACTATAGGGTTTCCAAGGAGCGGCTGGTGGATTCGAACTGCTGACCTTTCGGCTAGCAGCCTGAGCTCTTAACCACTCACCACCAAGGTTCCGATAAAAGTAATAATTAACAGGCAAGTATAAACTGATTTAGAGAAGTGGCTACTGGAACCACAATAGCTTTTTCTAAGTTAAAAAAAAAAAGCAATGAAAGGGGAAATTACAGAGAAAAAATTCATCTTCAAAGTCTTCATTAAAGGTAGGAGACGGTGTAAAGGAGAAAGTGTTATTATAAAAAAGGGAAGCCATAACAATATAATTAAATTCCTCAGCACAAAGATTCAACTCAGGGACCATTTACAACCAATAAAGTGATAAGTATTAGCCACTTTGGGGACCCTGGGTGTATTCAGGCTGAGGACTCTGAATACCGCTGAGCCTCTGACCGTGACAGCCTGGCACTGAAATCCCACTGCGTCTCCTCAGCCCATTCCCTGTAATGTGGGTTTATACAGACTTGACTCCTAATTTCTAGATCCCATAAGAGTCCCTGTTAGATTGTAAGAAAAAAATGTTAAAACCCAGAAGTATGAAAAATGGAATTAAGATAGATCATCTATTAATGAAAACATGTAATCAATGAAAGTTATATTACAAGCATTAAAGCAGAATCGAGGAGACTGGTATATGTATACAAAATAAAAATCAACAAACTGGTGTGAAATAATGTGAAAACAACGTGGTGTGAAATTCAGGCATGAAATGAATCTCTGATGCTTTACTGGTTTTCTATAGCAATGACAGCTAAGTGATGCCCGCATACTGCTATTCTGATGGCCTTACTGTTTAAATGTCTATATGAATTCCTGACATCAACGTTTTAGCACACTAACCCTATGAGGTTTATTAATCCTAGACCAGGTCTTTAGGATCATTCGTATTCTAACGTAACAAAAACAAACTTCTATGAAACTATTTTAAATTTAGCCAATATACAAACTTTAGGAATTGATATTACGAAGCTATGAACTGTGTAGGTGTGCAATACTTCTTTAAAGGAAAGGAGAAGAAACAAAACCTCACAATTATCAAACAGAGAACAGTAATGAATGAAAACGCCTCAAGTTGCAGAAAAGTGTAAGTAGAGAGAAAAAAATCTAAGTCCGAATTGGGGACATGGGGGTAAAAGCCACAATTAAAGAATTCACCTTGAGCTCCCAGTGGTTAAACTTCCAACCTGGTGAATAGTTCTCTCGCAGATCAACTCTGACGCGAATGTTAACTCTGAGTAACCGCTTCCGATAATCATTGCATTTTGTGATCAGGGCTTCTTTGTCTTCTTCAGAAAGTGCATTTGTGATGCCACAAGGAATAACCACCACCTAGAACCCAGAACAATGCCCCAGATTTACATAAAGACTCAGCATACAGAAGTAATGAAGGCATATCATGTGTACTATTGAGTAGTTAAAAACTTACTAGTGACTGTCAAACTCAACACAAACCCATTTGTGTCATTTCTAATCTACACAGGTTGTTGCTGTTAGCTGCTGTCTAGTTGATTCTGACTCATGGGGACCCTATGTGTGCAGAGCAGAATTGCTCCATTGGGTTTTCAAGGCTGTGACCGTTTGGAAGCAGATCACCAGGCCTGTCTTCCGAGATGCCTTGGGTGGGTTCGAACTGCCAACCTTTTTTGCTAGCAGTTAAGTGCTTAACTGTTTGCATCACCAATCTACATACAGAGTCTACCAGTCAGCTGCTACTTCTTGCTCATGCTAAATGCATCCTCATTCTCTAACTTCATTTAACCTATTATAAATCACTTCAAAAACTGATTTCTAAAAAAGTCTTACATAAAGTAGCTTAAAAAATTAAGAGTAAGAAGTAATAAATAACATAAATGACATACTAAGGTCTAGACTATATTCTATGTTGTTTCTATCTCAGTGAAATCCACCTGGATGATATTCAGAAAAGAATCACACTTTCAAATTCTTTTAGTAACCATGGCTTATATTTTCATAAAAGGGATATAAATAGAAATGTTTTCCTTACCTGAACACAGGCTACACGGGGTGGCAACACCAAACCCATGTTGTCCCCGTGAACCATAGTCATAACGCCAATTGTCCGAGTTGTCAGGCCCCACGAGTTTTGATAGGCAAATTGCTTCTCTCCCGGGCTCTTTGGATCTTCAAAAATGATTTCAAACATTTTGGAAAAATTCTGCCCTAAATGATGTGATGTTCCTCCCTAAAACAGAGAAATTTAAGCTTTAATTTTTAATAACCCATGATGCTTTTGAAGAGGATTAAGAACACGTTTTAAAAAAGCACTAAACCAGTTTTATTTTCCCTGTTTTTATAGGAAATGTGGTTTTAAAATGTAAGTGTAATTGATATAACAAGACTTATTGTGTGCTGTCGAGTTGATTCTGACTCACAGCGACCCCATATGACAGAAGGACTGCCCCGTAGGGGTTCCTAGGCTGTAATCCTCACAGCGACCC
>NW_004443975.1:15997029-15998472 GCF_000243295.1 Trichechus manatus latirostris | reverse complement strand
TGACAGAAGGACTGCCCCGTAGGGGTTCCTAGGCTGTAATCCTCACAGCGACCCCATATGACAGAAGGACTGCCCCGTAGGGGTTCCTAGGCTGTTATCTTTTCTGGACAAATCGCCAGGTCTCTTCTCATGCAGCGCAGCGGGTGGGTCTGAACTGCAGATCTTTCAGCTAGCAGCTGAGCGCTTAACCACTGCACCACTAGGGCTCCCTAATAAGACTGGGATTGGCCAAAAAATACCACAGAAGTAGACTGCTCTGGGCAGCACTTCTCACAGGAGTACCTTTACCTACGTGAGCTAAGAAGGAAGCCAGGCTCCGGGAATTCGGGAGCAAGTCACAACCCACAGCAAACCTGACATAACTGAGCTGGGAGAGGTAGGGGAATGGGACAGACCTGCGTGAAGTTATAATACGTTCCCAGAAAGCGCATGATAACAGAAGAAACCACTGATCTGCCCGCAGGCTCTGGAGCACAGGGACTGATACCTGTATAGCTCTCCCGCTGGCAGATACAAACACCTCCACTGTGGTCGTATAGTCTCCCCCGGCAAACTTCTCCTTCTCAGTCTTTCTTCCTTTTACAACAGGAATTGCCAGGAGTTCTTCATACACCCGAGCATACAAGTCAAGGATCTGCAATACCTGTAATAACATTTTAAAAGCAAATGTGTTCAAATTTAGGGCATATTTATTAATTACAGCTCCATAAAACTGCAGAATTTAAAACTAACTGTATTAGAAAAACACTTCAGGCATAAGAACCTTTCCTGTTAAGGAAGACTGTTATGAACTGAATTATGTCACCCAAAAATATGTGTTGTAAATCCTAACCTCTATGCTTGTGGTTATAATTCCATTTGGGAGTAGGCTGTTTTGTTATGTTAATGAGGCAGGATGAGTATAGGGTGTATCTTGAGTCAATCTCTTTTGAGATATAAAAGAGATTAAACAAGGGAGCAGAGGAGAGATGGGGTAAGACAGATGCCAAGACACATGGGGGTCTCCAAGGAGGCAGAAGCTGAGCAGACGAGGACCTTCCTCCAGAGCAGACAGAGAGAGAAAACCTCGCCTAGAGCCGGCGCTCTGAACTCAGACTTCTAGCCTCAACTGTTTGTTAAAGCCATCCACTTGTGGTATTTCTGTTCAGCAGCACTAAGTAACTAAGACAAAGACATTCAACAAAATGGTGTGAACAGAAGCTGAAATTTTTTTAGAAATTTATATTAATTCAAAATATAAAAGTGAAAATAAAATGCTTATGAAAGATGTACAGCAATCAGGGTAAAAATCTCCCCAAGAACCATGGTCTCGGGGAACATCTAGCTCAATTGGCATGACATTACATATAAAGATAATGCTCTACATTCTACCTTGGTGAGTAGTGTCTGGGGTCTTAAAAGCCTGTGAGCGGCCATCTAAGATACTCCACTGGTCTCATCTCT
>NW_004443975.1:15988877-15996476 GCF_000243295.1 Trichechus manatus latirostris | reverse complement strand
AAAAAGTTGAGAATTTAGAGGGTTAAAATGTTGTGGGGTTGTTAACCAATGTCATAAAACAGCATGTGTGTTACTGTTATATGAGAAACTATCTGTTCTGTAAGCCTTCCCCTGAAGTACAATAAAATATTTAAAAAAAAAAAAAAAAAATCTCCCCAAGAATAATTAATTTTACCCATGGGCTTACAATTTCTTCCATACATTAAAGTTCAAAATATTTTCATATAAAATTTTAAAACAACACAATATTGCATTTACTAATAAAATTTCAATAAGCAGTGTCTTAAATCCAAATACATTTAATTATTTTTTAAGAAGTGATAAATTTTAAATAACAAAATAATTTATAACAATTATTTTTAGTGTTACTTTGATACCAGATCAAATTTCAACTTAGTTATTTATTAAATATTTACTATGTGAATTGATAGCACCTACATTACTTATAGCTGAAACAGAAAGTGGAGCCTGGACAAAGAAACAGAGCATAATTCACATGGAAGACAATTGTTTATACCTCTTCTGCTGCTTCTTCAAAGGTAGCAAAGGCACTGTGCCCTTCCTGCCAGAGGAATTCACGGGTACGTAGGAAAGGCTGAGGATGCTTGAACTCCCAACGCTGTTAAGAGACAAGAAGAACGATTTAGACATTATAGAGAGCTTTTCAGTTTTTACTAACAACTTTATGTGGTAAGTGACAGGAAAATTTTAATGCTAATTCAAAATACTTCAAATGATTAAAAAATGCTTTCATACTCCCACTGCTTTGAAATATGAAAATAAGGAAAAACTAAGCGGGTGTGCGTGTGTGTTTGTGTGTTTGAAATGAATAAAGAGGAAGTGAGAGGATGCAGGGAAGGGTGTGTACCTACCACGACATTGCACCACTGATTGAGTCTGATGGGCAGGTCTCTGTGTGACTGTACCCATTTTGCATAGGCAGGATACATGACTGGAAGACACAGCGAAACAGAGACAGAGTTAGACACTTAAGGTTTTGCTTCTCCTTGAAGGCTGGGAAGAGTTAAACCTTCCAATGACTGTAATGGTAGGTGAATGGTAACATTACTCACAGATACAAATCTATCTAAACTGGACCACACTTTACATTCTTCACAATGAGATTTACATTTAAGATTGACTTTAATTTGATTTCTTTTTATCTGTCTTATTTATGTTTTCAAAAGCATGAACTGAGGATCTTAAAGTACATGCCAGGTTCTGTGTGAAGTTCTTTGCATTCATTATACTGTTCAATTCTCATTCCACCCACAAAGTAGATATCATAATCTCAATTTTTACAATGTGGAAGGTGAGTTTAGAGAACTCTACCAGAGTTAAGTATTGGAACCAGAATTTAGATCTAACCGAGCCAACGTCCAATACATAATACTGCCTCTCAGTAAGTTCTAAAAACTGGGCTTCAGAGATTTCCGTGGCAGGAAACACTGAAATCTGCAAACCTGCACTTATAATGAACACTAAACAATGCAGGCACTCTGGCTGTTGGGTTAATTTACTTACTATGTTAAGATTAGTCTTTTTATACGTTTTTCTAATTAAAAAGTAATATGGTCACAAAACGAAAATTCAGAATATATAATAAAGCATGAAAGTCAAAATTAACTATAATCACACTCTCAAATATAAATACAGGTAGTCCCCAACATACAATAGGGTTCTGTTCCAACAACGCTGTCTTGAAGTCGGTTCTGACGTAAGTTGAATACCTCATTATTTTTTTAGTTTTCATTATTATTGTCTTTTATTATCGGTATCTTTATTTGTTTTGGGGGGGTTAGCATAAGAATGACAACATCAGCAAATTATACACTACAACACTGTATATAGTACATATTACTAATAATAAGATGGATCAACAAAACAGATGGTTTTAAAGTACGGTTCACCGTAACTCAAATATGTTGTACATCGGGGACTACCTTTACTGCTAATATTTGATGTATTTTTCAATCTCTTATCTATCCAGAAATGAAGGATCTTGTCATGAACTGCTAAGTCAAGGTCCTTGTCTTACCACCACCTACTCATGACTATATATAATCAGTAAAAAACAAAAAAAAAGATGCCAATCTGATAAGTGAAAAACAAGTTACGGTCATAATTTTAATAATGCATCATTATAAAATTATGTAAGAGTTATCACTAGAAGTATCACACAGCAATTAGTCCTTAACTGTAAAGATGGATAATCATTTTGGAAGACATTAACAAGCCCAAAGGTTCAGAATTCCCAAAAAAAAAAACCAAACCCACTGCCATCGAGTTAATTCTGACTCATAATTTTAGGAGTGGGATTTTAAGAAAATCACTTAACCTTGCAGAGACTTTCTTCTCTATCTGCAAAATGGAGCTAACAACAGTTGACCTACCTTCCTCACAACACTGCTATGAGAAAAAGCGAGATAATGTAAATGAAAGCACTTAGTAACTTACAAAAAAAAAATACATAAATGTAAATGTATTATTATTAATACGACTAACAAAAGCTATAAATAAATAGACAGTAAAATAAAATAGTGTTTGCAATTTTAGGTAATCAATTCCAATAAAATTATTTGGAAAGCTCTGAAAAAAATGTATCTTGAAATAAACAGTGATGACAGTGTTTTAAAGCAAAACAACAACAACAACAAAAAAACCTTTATCCTAATGATAAGGAGCTTTGCAATGGCTATTGTATACAGAATAAAATTCTACACAACTTATGTTTGCATTCAATCTTTATCAGCATTCATTAAACTTTGTATCGTCAACAAGGATTATACACATCACAAAACAAGAGCTGAGGCTCAACTCTGCAAGCTGTTCCTACTGTTTCAGGGAGCTTTCTCCTGCATTCCAAGGCCCAGCCTCACCTGTTTCACTAGTAGGACGAACAGCAATTGGTTCTGCCAACTCTGTTTTGCCAGATCTTGTAACCCAAGCAACCTAGTAAGAAAAAATAATTTTAGATACATTTTTTTCAACAGCATTTGAGCACAACAGCACAAATGCAGGGAGTTTTCTCTTTCAATTTTCTCTGTACCAGTTAAGTACGGTTAACAATTGCTGTTGTGGGCTATGAGGAGGGTACATACTTACTGACCTTCCACAAAGTAAAAAGGAAAAGGAAAAACCAGTTAATCAGTGAAAGTGACAAACAGAATCATCAGTTGCCTGCAAAGGCAGAAATATAATGTTTTAAAAATTGGTTTTACATTTCTCTAAACTGGTTAAATTACTAATCAAGTGTGAACTGAAAATACGCTTTTGAGTTTCTGAGAGAGAACTGCAAAAAATAAAACAAACATACCTCAGGGGCAAAGTCAGCAATATGAGTCTTCTCTTTCTCTAATGCACCTTGGGACACAAATATGGGGAAATAGCAGTTTTCAACACCAAGTTTCTTGATCTCAGCATCAAAAAAGTCCTTGATGATTTCCCAAACGGAGTACGCCCAGGGACGCAGAATATAGCAGCCACTTACGTCATAGTATTCAATCATTTCTGACTTTGTGATGACCTTTTAATAAGGAAAAATATAGTCTTTAAAGCCTAAGTTGAACAAGAAGTATGGTACAAGTGGCAAGAGTATTTCAAATCTGGAGACTTCTGCTGTAGCTACATCCTCTTAATGTGGAAAGCCCATAATGGAGTACAATGGACCTTTCTATGCTGAGAAAGGATATATAACAGGGCTCTATACTCCTAAGAAGACTTGAATTCCAATCCCACCTCTGCTATTTTCAGTATCTTTCTGACACTAGACTAAGTCCTTTACCTCACCATGAAAGAAAAATCAAGTACTGCCAACCTCATAGAACTTCTTTCTTCTCAATTTACTACTTTATGTGAACATGCTTTGGAAACTCTGACACGTTAAATGACTATAAGATGTATTATTAAAGGCATTACACATTATTACTTTAACTTTGTGCCTGGACTTGAGAATTTAAACAGAGAGGCCATTAAGAATTTTTTAAAACATAAAAATCAATTGAACGCGTACTCACTTGAGAATACCAATCTGCAAGATTTTCTTCTTTTTTTGCCTCCAGACCCAACCTGCAGATATTAAAAATAAATCCTTCATTTAGCAATTGTTTTCAGGCTGAATGGAAATAAACCTCTAAAATCCAAAATAGATTAGTTCTTATTCAGTATGAGTCACCTCTGTATCTCTTTTATATTCATTCCCAAGAAAATGTTTTTAGCCAAAAAAAAGTACAGTTATCTCTTAAAAGGCGGTGAGATCTTGCCCCCCAAAACCAGGCAAGCTAAGTATAACAAAAGCTATGATTTTAATACAAACATCTCTTTTTACAAAGGTCTTTTTAAAATAATGTACTTGCAATAAAAGACAGTCTAGTCAGATAGTATTCTCCCACAAAAAAAAAAGAAGAGTAATCTTTTGCCAACTTCAGTCCTGGTAAAATTATAGTTAGTAAGACAGTTGTCTCACAGAAAGTAAAAAGTAATATAAAACAAAGACTACCCAAACACACACATGTATATATAGCAGGGGTGGATGCATTCTAACTATAAAACTAAAGACTACCCAAGTACAGACATGTATATATTCACAGGGGTGGATGCATTCTAACTATAAAAACAAAGACTACCCAAACACACACGTGTATGTAACAGAGGTGTATGCATTCTAACCATGGCAAGTAAAAGTTGCAGAGAGAGATGTTTCCAAAATAAACCAGATCTATCTGCAATAAACACCTATTCCAGATGATAAACCTTTTCTTGAAACACCAACAATTACTCATGATCCACGGAGAAAAATCCACTTTCAGTCAGGCCGTCTAGGCGTTTCCGAGTAAGGCTTTCTTGGTTTAAATTTTTAACGTGCTGTGCATCTGCACTCCTTCTTGTTTGACCTTGCACATGCCAACAAGACGCCTGCGGGGAATCTGGCCCTTCAAAAGCAGCCAGGGTGCCTACGACATGTGTTCTCAGGCTGGGATCTACTCCTGTATTCCAAGATGAAAGGTGGGAAGTTCTACACTCTCTTCCATTAGTCTACAAATCCAGTCACCCAGTCAACGGGTAAAAAGAAAAGTAACGGTTGTATTCTCTTGTTTAAGGAAACACTGTGTGTATAACGAGATAAGAAGCAGCCCAATTTCAACTAAACAAATCTGAAACCGTATTATCTCAAAAAAACACAAACAGCTGCTGTTGAGTCGACTCCAACTCATGGAGTCCCTGCGTGTGTCAGAGTAGAACTGTCCTCCATAGGGTTTTCAGTGGCCGAGTTTTTAGAAGGAGATTGCCAGGCTTTTCTTCAGAGGTACCTCTGGCTGCACTTGAACCTCTAACCTTTTGGTTAGCAGCCAAGCACGTTCACCGTTTGCACCACCCAGAAACTCCACCTCAAAATAGCAGTTGTCGAAAATGCAGTTAGAGAAAGGAGGAGGTTGTGGTCGCATTATAGGGTGAGCAGCTAGGGTCACATAATGGTATGTGTGTAAGTGTTTGTATGAGAAGGTTACCTGACCTGTAAACTTTCACCTAAAGCACGATAAAAAAAAAAAAAGACAATTAAAAAAAAATGCATTAGAGAGGGATTACTGAATTCCAAGTTGCTAACAGCCTTTTCTTTTTTTCTTTAAATCACTAAGCCATTAAACAAAACCTGTTACAATGTTCACTCTAACTTTGGGATGGGGGTGGGGACAGACAGAGGAATTTTATTATTCATGTAGACTGAAAGATGCTGAAAAACCATCTAACCCACCGTTTTGTCTTTCCGCTAGCTTCATTTTATATTTAAACTGCCAATTTAAAAATCCTACAAAGAATGAAGTTCCCATCCCCCACAAAAGACTGATTTGAAAAATCTTATTAAGGTGCAAAACAAGGGTATAGTCTACCAGTCGCGTTAAAACGGGGGGAAAAAAGGAACATATATATTTCTATTTCCTTGTAAAATCAAATGAATATTTCTGAACGGAAACAGAAGAAACAAAGAACAGCAGTTAGCAACTCATTACGGCGACGGGGGAAGCGGGCAGATAGACACAAGGGTCTGAGAGTCTCAAGCAAGCAAACGAATACACTACCTGTTTAGAGAATTAAAGAGAACTGAAAATTAGCAACACCTAGCTGCTGACACAGTTGTAGCTTCACTTCTGTCTTAATGCGTTAGCCAAACTAACCAAAAGATGTTTTTTCTTAAAAAATAATTCGGACCTCAATTCATATAAAACTTTCTGCTTCACTTCAAACTACATTTCCATGTCTCATTACCTGGTCTGTTTCTTCGGCCCTTGCCCTTCTCCTGGCCCCCCTGATGACTGCCCACTTCCTGGAGTTTTAGGAGAGTCCTTCCTTTGACCATCGTTCTGTTTCAGGAGTTTATTCTGCTTTTCAGATTTATTTTCCTTTTCTTTCTTCTTCTTATCTTTGTCCTCGGCCCCAGTGGCAGAGATGGGTTTATACTCTACCCCTGTCAGAGACTTGTACTCTGCCTTCAGCTGAAGGAGCCCTTGTACAGCTCCATCGACTTCGTCCTTCAGTTTAACGAAAGAGGAAAAGAGAAGACAGCATGTAATTGAAACCACTGTCTAAGCACACTTAAACAAACTCAGTGTCCAAAGCTTTATAAGCAGCTCTCCAAACACAATTAAAGGCAGAGGAGTGCAGGGTTGGGTTGGGAAATGTTTAACATACCAACTACCGAAAAGACTATGATAAACAGGGACAGAACTCTGCAAAAGAGTGACTGGAAAACAGTACAGTCTATAACTGTGCTGCCTAAATGGTCGCCTTCAGTCACACGTGGCTATTTAAATTTAATTAAAAGTAAACAAAATTTCAAATTTAGTTCCTCAGTCACAACAGCCACATTTGAAGTGCTCACCTACCACATCTGGCTAATGACTACTGTACCGGACAGTGCTGGTACAGGTATTTCCAGCATCACAGCAAGCTCTGTTGACAGCACTGGCCTATAACTTGTACTCTGTGGGAATCTAAGTTAAGAGCCATTAAACTACGTGAACATTTCACAATTATAATTATAAAGACGACAGCAAATTTCTATATAACTGATTAAATTTCAAAACCTATGCCATCTGTCAGTTGGTCGTACTGCTGTGTCTTGTGTGTTGCTGTGATACTGGAAGCGATGCCACTGGTATTTCAAGTACCAGTAGGGTCAGCCCTGATGGACAGGTTTCAGCAGAGCTTCCAGACTAAGACTGACTAGAAAAGAATATCTGATTTATCTACCTCCAAAAATTAGCCAATAAAAGCCCTATGGATCAGAACACAACGTTGTCTGACTAGATTCAGTGACCGTGAAGATGGCAGAGGACTGGGTGGCATTTTGTTACACACAGGGTCACCATGGGTCAGAGCTGACTCAACAGCAGCTAACAACAATGACAACTTAACTCTCTTCCACTCATGAATCTGTACAAAAAAATCCTTCTCCTGTGAAGTTCACAGAACTGGCACAAGCCACACTGGAGCTCAAAGTGAAGACTGTGATTTGCGGTTAACAGAGCATCAGGAGTATTATCCCAGTCACACGTACGTACTGAGGCTGACCGTGGGCCAGGCACGGTGCTGGGGACTAGC
>NW_004443975.1:15985556-15987489 GCF_000243295.1 Trichechus manatus latirostris | reverse complement strand
AGATGCATCAATTGGTCCCAACCTACCTGAAGCAAAGGAGAATGAAGAATACCAAAGACACAAGGAAAATATTAACCCTAGAGACAAAAAGGGCCTTATAAACCAGAGACTCCATCAGCCTCAGACCGGAAGAACTAGATGGTGCCTGGCTACCGCCAATGACCGCCCTGACAGGGGGCACAACAGAGAATCCCTGATGGAGTGCGAGAAAAGTGGGGTGCAGAACTCAAATTCTAGTAAAAAAAAGACCAGACTTAATCGTCTGACTGAGACTGGAGGAACCCCAGAAGACATGGCCCCCGGACTCTCTGTTAACCCAGAACTATAACCATTCCCGAAGCCAACTTTTCTGACAAAGCTTAGACTGGAGTATGGGACATAAAATGATACTCATGAAGAGAGTGCTTCTTAGTTCCAGTAGATACATGAGACTAACTGAGCAGCTCCTGTCGGAGGTGCGATGAGAAAGCAGAAAGGGACAGGAGCTGGCTGAATGGACACGGGAAATATGGGGTAGAAACAAGGAATGAGCTGTCTCATTACAGGGAGAGCAACAAGGGTCACATAACAATGTGTGTATAAATTTGTGTATGAGAAATTAACTTGAGCTGTAAACTTTCACCTAAAGCACAATTAAAAAAAAAGTTTACAATGAGACGAGAAAGTATGCTGAGGTTTCAGTTAGACACTCAGCTACCTGTTTCATCCTCTGATACGTCAATTTAATCATAGTGGCAAAGAATGATACACTGAGCCCAACCGAGACACTTGTGACTCTAGCAGAGAAGGACAGCAACACAGGTGAAGGGCCCAAGCCGCGCACTTCACCTGAAATTATCTAACCACAAACCAATACTCCACCGGGAACCTCAAGGCATCAATTAAAAGAAAGAAGAAAAAAGTGCCTTCCAATTACTCTATCCAATTTGTAATGCTACATTATCACCATGGCCCAGCTACCTAAGTGAAACCCAAGAAAAGCCAGGAAGAATGAATAAATACTAAAATGAGGGTCAGGGGAACACAGGCAAGCACTGAAGAATTTTGCACCTGTGAAACAGAAAATCACATTTCCTTACCCAGCTACTTTAGGATACAATGCTAAGCTGCCTACTGCCTTAAAAGCATGGCAGACCTGTACCACACAGAGGGAGGAAGGTAAGAGGGAAAATGTACAAGGAGGAAATGAGGGTAGGTTGTCTGATCTGTGCTCCTGACTTGCCTCTTGTTCACAGTCTGTCTTTAGAATTTAAAGTGCTTTCACAGCAGAATCTACCTGATCCTAAGATGCAAAAGAACACACATTAATCAGACATCAAGAATCAAGAAATGAAGAAACTTCCGTCAGCTAAAAGAATAAAAACTGGAAAAAAGTTAAGGGAATTTTCCTGCAACCAGTTCTACAAAAAGAGGCCTATTTGAAAGAAGTTCCATTTTACTTAACTATTGACTGAGGAGGACATCAGATGACACACACTTCGCACAGAAAAATCCTCGTTTGGCAAGATTACAATCTGAAGTAATTAAAGGAAAAAGTTAAGATGTGCAAACCATTTCATTATTGAGTGAGATACTCTAAATAGAGTAAAACTACATACACATATATCCACCCCACTGAGAAACAGAACTTTCTAAATAACTAAGTAGCCTATCCAGGCTGTTATTTTTCAAAAAAAACAGTAAGTATACTAGCCACTATACAATCTTTGATGATGATTTAGGAAGTAAAGAATCATGAGAGAATCAGAATTATCAATATAAAAAATAATCACTATCATTTTACGGCATAGCATAGTGCTATGTGCTAAGAGCTCTGGATGGATTATCTTATCTAATAGTTAAAACAACCCTTTCCTCATGTTACAGAAGCATAAACTAAAGCTTAGAAAGATTTAAGTACCCAGCCTAAAGTTACATAACAAGTGGTGGAGCC
>NW_004443975.1:15979678-15982139 GCF_000243295.1 Trichechus manatus latirostris | reverse complement strand
AAATGGAGTGGTTAAGAGGCTTAGGCAACTGATTAATGTCAAACAATCACAGACTTACTGAATAAATAATAATAAAACACTAGCAAAACCCTAACTCTTTGGTTCTCACAATACAATGCCCACTGCCACCACCTCCGTTGGGAAATAACAGAAAGATCAGACTTGAGAATTAGTCAAGGTTTGGATCCAGGCAACTTTAGGAAGCTACCTTCATATGCACAGCTTACTCATTGGTTATTAAAACAAACAAAGGCATACTGTTTGAATCTCATTGGACACGGCTGTTGCGAGGGTTAAATAACAAACTAGGAAAGCGTACAGCACACACGGCCAGATGGGCTGTAAATACCAGCTCCACTCCCAGCAACTGGACTGGTTCTCTAGAAGAGACGGGAACGCCATTTACTATTGTTAGCATTTAGAGAATAAATTATAAGCAGTGGTTAGAAACACAGATATGGTACACAGTAGGCACTCAGCAGATGCAGGCTAAACTAACTGAAGTCAGATTCATTTCGGTATCACGTTTATCATTAGGAAAAATGACGTACTAAAAGTCCCTCTCTAACTGCCAAAGACATCTAGACTTTTATCCAGAGGCTGACTTTTCATAACCGCTACAGTATTTTCTCAGCAAAGCAGGATATGATCCATCAACCCAATGGGACAGGAGATGTAGTGACTGTCATGGCAAGTGTGATGGTTGCTGCTGTCACTACTAGCTGACCACACTAATTAGCTGACCAAGAATTAGTGCAGGATCTCAATGTACTCAATTCAGAATGAAGACATTTGAAGACCACCCTCCCAAAAAAAGCCTCCCCTCAGAGTAAATCTCTAAGGGCGTCTATAGTTCGCATCCAGTGGATATGCAGAGTGCAAAATGCACCCCCACCTGACCACAGGGTGGAAAACATCAAGGGTGTCTGTCCTAAACCTACACTCCCAGCAGCCCTCACTCCACGAAGCAAAGCTGTTTGAGGTAATTATGGCTCCGCAGGACCTCGACAGGCTCACTAAAGATTAAATAGGAACAATTTCTCGAACCTCACAGTGGACAAACAGAAAAATACTAACTCTTGGAGCAAAAACTATGATCTCCCAAAAGCATTTTCCTTCCTCAGCAGAGGTCACAGGTTCATGGGTGAAAATATCTCAGGCGGCAGGATGTCGAGTCAGATGCTGACCAACTCGGAAGTGAGGTACACAACTCGGAAGTGAGGTACACAACTCGCAACTTAGAGTTATCCACTCATTCTCCAACCTAAGCCCAGTACACTGAAGAGACAAGAGATGCCCTCAGAACGTTTCTGAAATCCCCTCCAGCCACACAAGTCAAGCCCAGAGGCACACCCCCACTCTGTGTTCACGCCACAGCCCAAATTCTACAATTTTTGGCAGCACATTGGGGACGGAATCATACCCAGTTACAGCACTACATATGTGATCATGTTTTGAGCTATGCCACTGTTTAAACAGAACTATGTATCTTCATTGGAGCCCTGGTGGCATAGTGGTTCAGAGCTATGGCTGCAAACAAAAAGGCTGGCAGTTCGAATCCACCAGCCGATCCCTGGAAACCCTATGAGGCAGTTCTACCCTGCCCTACTGGGTGGCTATGAGTCAGAATAGACTCAATGGCAACAAGTTTATGTATCTTCATGATTAAGCACCATCTTTGTCACAGAGCCCATTCCCTTTGCCTTTATCTCTTACTTGCACAGCAAGTAATTCTGTTCTACACTAAATGCTACAATCCACTCAACGTTTTGCCTACAGATATCAGTAAAACAAGAAAATTTATACTTCAGTCAAAGTTTGGTATCATTTGAGGGCTGCCGTGTGAAGAGCGTGAGATAACACAATCACTGTTCAAAAACCCCTTGACAACCTGTGAGTCCCTGAACACGTCTCGGCCTCTGCCCTTGCTGCTGTTATCTTCTATACTAGCGTTCCTCAAAGTGCGGCCCCCAGACCAGCAGCATCAGCATGACCTGGAAAACCTGTCAGAAATGAAAACTGCCTGGGTCCCGCTCCAGCCTTGCTAAAACAGAAACTCGGGGCAGGGGGGAATCTGTGTTCTGGTAAGCCCTCCAGGGATCCTGATGCACAAGAATGCTTGAAAACCAGGACCCAAACCTAGAGAGCCTTCCTCTGAACCCCGTTCACCTGTTGTTAGGTGCCGTCCAGTCGGTTCTGGCTCGGTGACCCTTTGTACAACAGAACGAAGCACTGCCCAGTCCTGGGCCATCCTCACAATCAACGTTCACCTGTAAAGGGCTTCTTTCACTTCATGACTATTTTCAACATCCTTTATGAATTGTTTCCTCCTTCCCTGCCATTGAGGACCACAAACACTTCTAGGTCCCCACAGTAACATACACACACCACACAGATCACCATGGGTCTGGTGTCTCCTGCCCTCCCCACAGTAATGTACACACACCACACAGATCACCAT
>NW_004443975.1:15974288-15978717 GCF_000243295.1 Trichechus manatus latirostris | reverse complement strand
CACACCACACAGGATCATCACTGGCCCAGTTTCTCCCTGTCCTCCCTCCACACCAGATTGTGAGTTGCTGCTTTGTATTTTCAGAGGTTGGCATGTGGCAGGTATCGGTTGTGATGTCACAACATTTGAACAGACAGCACGCAAACAAGATGTTCTGTAAGATGATGGGGTTGCTCTAAGCATCTGAACTCACACAGTCACAACACTGTGCGAACCCCTTCAAGCATCCTCACCTTTGGGGCTTTCTCAGCTTTCAGTTTACGAACCACCTCCCCTTGTGCGGCAACCTCATCATGGAGAGATTTACTGTCCAGAAGACTTTCTGATGATTTAGAAGAAACATTCTGTACTGCTGCGGCCGGGGGATTTCCAGGTTTGTATTCCTGGCCAGTTTTCTCCTTGTATTCAGCTTTCAGAGCCAAAAGCTGCTTTACGGCTTCATCTATAACTTCCTTCATGGCTTTCTTGGCTTTTAATTCACGCACCACATCCCCCTGAGTGGCCACTCTGTTGTAAAGGACCAAGGAATCCTCAGATGTTGCACAAGTATTATTCAGAGACGGTGCTGGCTTTTCCTTACAAGGAGGTGTCTACGGAAGCAGAAAACCAGAAGTATAATAACTGATTTGTGCAAAATGTCTTTTTACAAAATTATATCCAATTGTTTTATAAGGTTTCAAGTTAAAAAAACAAAATATTTAAATTTCAATCCCTTAAAAAGTTTACATGAATAATCTCATTCCTAAAAATGTATCCTAATGAAATAATAAGAGAAGTAAAGAAAGGCAGAGGCATATGGATATTCACTGGAGTGTTTTTACCACAGTATAAAACTAAAAATAACCAAAACATCAGTGGAGGATTAACTTATGACGCATCATCCGACTTAAGAATAAATCACTGCTCCACCACATACTAGCTGTGCGACGCTGAGTGAATTAGTTAAGCCTGATTCCTTACTGTAAACTAGTGATTATTGTACTTAATCATCAGTTGACGGGAAAATAAAAGGCAACTGCAGTGGACTAATTACTTTTGTGTGTGGTCGTTCTAGCCACGGGCTTCTAACTCCCACCAGGTGTGATAGGGTGATTGTGGCCTGTCAAGGGGATTGGTCAGTTCTGCCTTAAAAGAGAGCCAATGCTAGAACAAAGAGGAGTTCCCACCCCCATAAAAGGAGAGCTCTGGAGTGGAGACCTGCAGGAGAGGATGCAGTGGGCTTCCTGGCCCACGGAGAGAGGAAAGCTGAGCGCTTCTGGGCAGACTGAGGGCCAGGGAGAAGTCTACGCCTGACCCACGAGTTTGGGACCTGCCAGCCTCCACAACCGCGTGAGCCGTTTCCTTTATACGGTTCGTGAGTTCTGTGAGGTGCTACAAGGAATTAGGGAACCCAAAGGCAGGAGGGAGAGTGCTGAGGCGAGAGAGAGTAGCTGATGTTAGAGATGGGGTGGCACAGCAGCTTGGAAAGTTAGACATTTGGAACATCTTTAACCTCTGCCTCATAGGAACCATCTTTGTGCTGATCCTTATAAAAGAAGTTATGGTTTAGTTGGGGTCAGAATGATGGGTTTTGTTACAAAGGCCCTGACTCGCTGGAATATGTGGTTTTGGAAAAAAGCGGATAAACAGGAGAATGAGAACCCTTTGGTTTCTGGGTGGGATGAAAAGCACCTGTGGACTGAAGAACTGTTACGCTGTCATCAGTTACCCAAGACAAAAGCTATCCGTGGGACTCAGGAATGGCGGATCTAACAACGCGTGAGGAATTGGCTAACTGGGTGCATACGGAAATACAGGTGATAAAGAAAGGGCCAGACACACAACCCCCCTGGCTTCTGTTGTCCGTAACAGATGCAGAGGCAGGGAGAAGGGATGCAGGGCCTGATTTTAGCCCTGAACCAAGCCCAGATCCAGTCCAGTCAGGGCTACAACCACCAGTCTCAGGGCCGACTCAGAAAGGAAAAATTGGGTCTGGACAACAGGCATTTCCTCTCCGACCGCTGGCCCCTGGGAAGGTAGTCGAGGTAGTCCGCGGGGGAAATGGGCAAAACCAAGACACTACAGAAATCAGGGGGTACAGTGTAAAGGAGTTGCTTCCATTTGTAGATCAGTATCCAGCTTCCCAAGGAACTGTTACTAAAATAGACGGTGAGAAGAAAACATTCTTTGATGGTTATGGGCGTGGGGATAAGGGTGAGGGTTAGTCACTAAGTAGACAGCAGATAAGAATCATCTTAGGTGAAGGGAAGGACAGCACATACTACAGGGGAAGTCAGCACAACTGGACTAAACCAAAGCTAAGACGTTTCCTGAATACAATCAAATACTTTGAGAGACAGAGTAGCAGGGATGGCGGGTCTGGGGACCATGGTTTCAGGGGACATCTAGGTCAACTGGCATAACAAAGCTTATTAAGAAAATGTTCTGCATCCTACTTAGGTGAGTGGCGTCTGGGGTCTTAAAAGCTTGCAAGTGGCCCTCTAAGATGCATCAACTGGTCCCAACCACTTGGAGTAAAGGAGAACGAAGAACACCAAAGACACAAGGACTGTATTTGCCCAAGAGACAGAATGGGCCACATAAACCAGACACTTCATCAGCCTGAGACCAGACGAACTAGATGGTGCCCGGCTACCACCAATGAACATCCTGACAGGGAACACAACAGAGGGTCCCTGATGGAGAGGCAGAAGGATGGCGTGCAGAACTCAAATTCTAGTAAGAAGACCAGACTTAATGGTCTGACTGAGACTGGAGGTGCGCCGGAAGGCATAGCCCCTGCACTCTCTATCAGCCCAGAACTAAAACAATGCCCGAGGCCAACTCTTCAGACAGGGATTGGACTGGGCTGTGGGACGTAAAGAGATACCTGTAAAGAGTGTGCCTCTCAGTCAAGTAGATACAAGAGACCAAAGGGGCAACTTCTGTCCAGAGGTGAGATGGGAAGGCAGAGTTAGGAGCTGGCTGAAGGGTCATGGGGAATCAGGGGCGGAAAGGAGGAGTGTGCTGTCGCAGAATGGGGTGATAAATTAGGGTCTCATAACAATGTATACAAAAAATTTTGTATGGGAAACTAACTTGAAATGTAAACTTCATTTAATTACAACAATAAAAAATAGACTGTGAGAGTGACTAATTTAGGGAGCAGTGTCTTTAATTTTGAATGCTACAGAATGGAATAAATCTATGTAAAGCCCTTAGCAACGGTGTCTGAGAAAGAGTATCAATAAGTGTTAAGAGCCGTTATTAATAGTATTTTTTTTAAGAACAGCCCTTATTAATAGTATTTTTTTTTAAGATGAGCTATATCTAGACTGTTAATAAGGCAAGAATTGTAACTCATCACTGTGTAACAATTCTGTATTTATGTAAAAAGTATACATTACAGGTACATGTTTGTGTAAGTACATGCACCAAATCTAGAGATCAGTTCACTAAAATGACCTCTGAAGAGTGAATAAGCATGCTGCTTTTAGTCTCAACATCCTGCTGTTCCTCTGCCTAGACTGCCTTTCCCCCTCTGCCTACCGAAACCCTCCCAATGCTAAACGCGGCTCACATCATAACTTTCCCGTGGCTTTTTAAAAAATGGTCTTCACTTAATTTTTCAGAACAATCTCATCCATACTCATGAAGTCATGTGTATTAAACCCCAAAATTTCTCATCTCCACCCCAGAACTCTGTCATGGACCTAGACCCAATATTTTGAATGGTCTTCAAGACACCTTTATTTGGATAGGCAAGAAGCACCTCAAACTAAATAGTTGCATTTTACACAAGGTTTAGGTTCTGAAGTTAGCATGCATCGGAAAACATACACTCAAAATTACCCCTGAAAAATAAATTCTTTAAAAAATCTCAATTTTAATGTTTAGTATGGTAAATATTGGTGAATATAACCTAAGTAAGCCAAAGCTCTTTGGGTCCTGAATCATGTTCAGGAGTGTAAAGAGGTCCTCAGAGTCCCTGGGTGGCACAAATGATTAAGCACGTGACTACTAGTTGAAAGATGGTTCAAACCCACCCACAGGCTCCTCTGAAGACAGGCCTGGAGATGTGCTTCCAAAAGGTCACAGCCTTGAAAACCCTATGGCGCAGCTCGACTCCGCACATACGAGATCACCATGAGCTGGGATCGACTCAACACCAATTAACAAGAGGGTCCTGAGTCAAAACAGTCTGAGAACTGTTGGTATATACTTATTACAAAAAGAGGCACGAGGATACTGCCCTATATACATTGTTATTTCTCATTCTTTCATTCTTGTTCTTTTGGCTGAGCTCACTTAGTTTTTAATTTGTATATTAAAAAAGCTCAAGTGATGACACCCCCACTGTAAATAGTTGCAAACTCATATCTCCTAACAAGCTTAGGGGTGTTTGTTCCCCCCAGTTCAGGGTATCATCTATTTGCCCAGTCTACCAAGA
>NW_004443975.1:15971676-15973725 GCF_000243295.1 Trichechus manatus latirostris | reverse complement strand
CCAAAATAAAAATTCTTCACATTTAATAGTAAAATAAGATCTTTTAAGAATGACATGTAAAATGTTTCTTCCAATTTATGTGTACTATTTTTTCAAATAAGGAGCTCTGGTGGTATAATGGTTAGGTGCTTTCCTGCTAACTGAAAGCTCAGTGGTCTGAATCTACCAGCAGCTCCATGGGAGAAAGACCTGGTCATCTGCTCCCATAAGGATAACAGCCTAGGAAAACCTATGGGGCAGTTCTACTCTGTTATATAGGGTCGCTATGAGTCACAGTCAACTCAAAGGCACAAAACAACATTTTTTCAAATGACTACAAAGTTGTTAGGACATAAATATTTATTTAGTTGTGTGGACTTAACTAAATAAACAGAACCGATAAGAACTTCTTCTAGCCTAGGCATTACCTTGACAAATTTTCTGAGAAACTAAAGGTGCTATGAACTAGAAGTTTGAGGACCTCTGGCCTACACAGAAAACCTCTTGCCTACTTCTCTAGACTCGTTGATCACCACCTGATCACCACCTCTCAAATCCACACCCCGTCTCCTGAGGACAGAAGCTATTCTCCCCTCCTGGAATGGTTCCTCCCTACGCTGATGTCTAGGCATGTTCGAAATTCATTCTTTAAGACAGAGATTAAGCATTATCTCCAAGATGAAAAAAATAGATGTTCATATTCACTTTTTAAAAGGCAACAAAAACAATGCCTATCATCCTCAGCAGAGCGGTTTCTACCCGTTTCTCTTTTCTAAAGGTCAGAATCCTGACCATCAGGAGCTCCTCTCCAAGAGACACTGAGGGCTGAGAGACAAGTACAGGGAGGGAGCCAGGGAGCCAGGTCACAGCCCTGCTCTGCCAGTAACAAGCTTTGTGATCTTGGGCAAGGTTTTTTTCATTTATAAAATGATAAGCTAGGACTAGATGGTCCTCAAGACATTCCTCAACTCTCCAAGTCAATGCTCTTAATTAATAAAAAAGAAATATCTTCTACTGCTCTTTTAGAGGGAAAAAAAGTTTCAAAAACATTCTTTTAATATAGTCTTTCTTTTTGACATAATAACAACAAAATTAAATTGTAAAAATCTTATTTTGCAAGACATTTTAAAGTCTTACATGAAAGGACCAAAAAAAAAACCCAAACAGGTAAAGAGTTCTTGTCATCTTTTGTCACAATAGTAAGAAAGACAACTATTTGTAAAGAAATACATTCCTCTAAACTCTAAAACAAAAAGATTACTGATTACAGATATTTCTGAAAAATTCTGTATTTACCTCACTTTTTGTTTCCACTCTGGTCTTTTCCTTTGACCCAGAAGTTGGCATTTCCTTTGTATGTCCATCAGGAATGTATATCAAAATGCATGGGGCTTCTCTGCAACTATATGGGCTAAAAATAAGTGGCAGGGAAAAAAAAAAAATCACAGAATTATCTGAACAGTAATTAAAACTGAATTCCTAGATTAATTCAATGGTACTGAGTTAATGCTTTTCAAGCATTAAAACAAATAGCCCACTATTATTAGTAGTGAGTAAATAAATAGCACACTGTTACTATTCACAGGCTTTTTTCAGAGTAGTTTAAAAACAAATACATAAATAAAAACTGCCGGTCCTTCAATTACAAACTTCCAGTTTGTGAACTTTCATGGAGGTGAACAAGCAAACGCCAGGACAAAGGCACACCGACCCCTCCTGCCACCAGAAATGGCATCAGTGGATGCTAACGGCATCACTGGGAGTCCCTGCAGGCACAAACGATTAAGGCTCAAGTGCCAGCCGAGAGGGTGGTAGGTGAGATCCACCCAGAGGAGCCTTGGAAGACAACGACCTGCTTCCAAAAGGTCACAGCCTCGAAAACCCTATAGAGCAGCTCTCCTCTGCACACACGGGGTCGCCATGAGCTGGGATGGCCACTCAACACCAATGCCATCACCGTGGACTTAGGGGAAATGCATTTACTTGCCACACCTCAGCTGCTTACGTTGTTGTGTGCCACTGAATCAATTCTGACTCACAGTAACCCTACGGGACAGAGCAGAACTGCCA
>NW_004443975.1:15969108-15970288 GCF_000243295.1 Trichechus manatus latirostris | reverse complement strand
CCTCTTCTCTGGAGCTGAATAATGTCCCCTTTTTGTAAATCTTTAAGGCAGGGATCTCCCAGCATTAGTTCTTCACGCTGTAAAGATAATATACTTTTTCCAAATCAGAGCACTAAAACAATTCTAACATGCAAGCAGTTGTTCCAGTAGCTGAATATTCCCATTTTAAACAAATAAATTAGAAGGTTTACTAATTAAGCACACACAGTGAAGTGCGAAAATAAATGATAAATCTACTGTTTGTTTGTTTTTTAAGTTACCATTTATAAACTGACCAGCTTCATGAAGCCTTTTAAGTAACTTGACTGGCATTTCTGCGGATGTAAATAAATCTGCCATCCTAAGTATGAAACCCAATGCATGAAGCACATACAGGCATAGCTGAAAAGCACACTAGCATAGCAGTTAAGTACAAGGGCTCTGGAGCCAGACTGCCTGGGTTTGAATCCCAGCTCTACTATTCACTGTTTGTCCCGTTATTTAACTTTGCTGTGCCTCCCTTTCTATCATCTGTAAATGGAACACTGTATTCTTGGGTTGTAATGAGGATTAAATGAGTTGATATGCATAAAAGTGTTTAGAACAGTGCTTGACACAGAAAGCACTACCTAGGTTTCTGGAGAGGCCGGACACAAAAGTAGTGAAGAACGTGGACTCGAGAACCAGATTGCCGAGGTTTAAATCCCAGTGCTGACACTCTACACCTGGAGCAAGTCATCTAACCTCCCATACCCCGATTTCCTCCCAGAGTTACTCTGTGTACTGGACAAGGTAGGTAGTAACTCATTCAATCCTCATAGTAACTGTGTGAGAAGACGGGTATGGGAGGTTCGATAACTTGCTCCAAGTGTAAAGAGTCAGCACTGGGATTTAAATCTTATTATTGGATTGTCATAAAACCATTTAAGATGACCATCTTAAATTTCTTCTTCCTGAAGAATGATAAAAAATGTCCTAAATACTCGTAACACAGGTTTCACAGAGACAAAACCAGTCTTTTCCACAGAAATGTGGTTATACATTGAAACGTTGTCATATGCCTCTGCCTCAGGGATAGGAAAAGAGCAGAAGTTTTCCTTCCACACACACCCACACACACACACCCCACACACATCCACACCCCCACATACACCCACACAGCCCCACACCCACACCCCTCCACCCTCCCCACACCCCCACA
>NW_004443975.1:15946620-15967161 GCF_000243295.1 Trichechus manatus latirostris | reverse complement strand
AACTGCCACAGATGCATTCCTTTGCACTACAGTATCCATAATAAACTGATAAGAAATTCTCTTTGGAAAAAATTGAAATCAAAATTTATTTAAGCTTTTAATATGTACCAGACATATATTAGGGCTATAGGTAGGGGTGGTTAAGAAGAGGAATAAAATATACTATGCTATCAAGATACTAATAATCCACTGGAGAACAGACTCACATATTATCTGATGAAGAACATGCACATATTTACAAATTTTAAAGTCATCTGCATTAAGCATTATGAAATCGAAATACTCCTTAAAACACTTGTTATTTGAAATCATACGTAATGACTGTGCAACTAAAATCTCAGAGTTAATGTAAACTAATCTCAAGCACACTATTTCCCATTATGTCATCAATGTAATAAGCACGACACATTATAGAAACTATGAAGCTCAAATGCATCATTAAACCATCAATTTTAAAGGAAATTTTAGGATAAAGAATATGTTATATATACAAATCCATTCAAAAGACCCCCATACCAGGCAATTACGTAATGAGAATTAGATGAAAAAGGGAGCCCTGGTGGCATAGTGGTTAAGAGCTTGCCTACTAGCCAAAAGGTCGGCAGTTCAAATCCACCAGCCGCCCCTTGGAAACCCTATGGAGCAGTTCTACTCTGTCCTGTAGGGTCTCTATGAGTCGGAACCAACTCAAAGGTACCTAACAACAACAACAAAGTATGATAACTATTTTTTTAAGCTAGATGTAGTTTTTAACATCAGAAGCAAAAGACATCCTGATGTCATATTAGTAAACTGCAACAGACATAGCAAAAAAAATTTTAACTTGTATCCAGAATTTACAGTATCTATGTCTGGGCAGATTTACTAGTCAACAACATGAATGGGTCTGAATTAAGGTAATAAGTCAACAAACAGAATAGCCATTTTTCTTCCATAATTATTTGGAAACAAACAAAAAGTTCTTACTTGTGTATTCTGGTAATGTTGATGTTGCCCCAGTTTATAAATGTGACTGTCTCACCCTCTGACAGGGTCTCTGCATCAGCACCCTCGATGAACACTTGGGGACCATACCACACGGGCTTCAAGCCAACATCGGGATTCTGATTAATAAAAGAAAAGCAGAGTGTTAACTGAAGACAAAAATTACTGAGCCAAGTATGGAAATTTCTATATTCATTCAGCTTACTCTTTAACCAAAAAAAGTTTACCTGTGTTACTACACTGTTAACAGTTCATTCCCATATTAGGAAGTTAGTGCTTTATTTTTCTCTGTCTAGTTAACATACCTGTATCCCCAACTCCATTGTCAGCACTTCAACAGTGCACAGTTGTGGGAAGCAGTCACACTGGCACTGGAGCAGCAATGTTTAGTTTGAATCCCAGCTCTTTGGCACAGTTGCAGTCACCTTACCTCTAAGGCTAACCAACGGGGTTAGATGAGGCGTCTACCCCTGAGGTTCCTCCTGTTTCCAGAGCTAAGAAAGTACTATTTGCTCCATAGTGTCCCTCCTCCCAGAATCTGCTTTGCTATCCTCACGCTCACTGCTTTTGCAGCAGAGAATATAGAATCACTCCTAATCGGTGGCTGCTGGACACTGCAGGACAATCAACGTCACCTTAGAATGGAGCAGGAAATTGTAGACTTTCATATCTTAGAAGACAAGATAATTTAATATATGTATGGATAAGTAAATTTTCTGCCTTTTCAGCATTCCTTAAATGAAGAAGAAAATAGATCTAGGGATTAAAAAATATGCTATCATTTATTAAATTTCAGTTTGTTGGGCAGGATTTGAAAGACAAAAGAGATGCTTCGAAATAAACATTAAACGTGTTTAGTAAAATATTTGTTTAATAAATGCATCAATGCATTTGAGAAAAATCATTTTGCTGTAGCAACTGATACTATAACTACATTGGGCTCAGAACAGAGTGCCGACAGGCTACGTGTGGGCCCCCAAAGCCCCTTTCATTTTTATTATCCTGCTGTATCTTTTAATTCAGAGAAAAAGCATTAGTGAAACTGTGGGGTGACCTTTGGGTGTTTGGCTACTTCTTTCATCTCCTCCTGAGCTTCGGGAATGTTCACAGGGACCACTTCTTTCTTTAGTAATGCAACGTATCGCGGAGCCACCGGGTCAATAACCTGCAAGAAACCATCTGCATGTTACAACCTTCAAATACTTCAGAAACCTTCACAAATCCATGAACGACAGTGCAGGAAGACTAACTGGCTCTCTGTGTTACTGCATTTGCTAATGTGTTGCTGTGCCTGTCAACCTGCCTCTAACATTTAACTGCAAGGAGAAAAAACGAAAAACAATCGTAAATCAAAACTACAGAAGAATTTATAGATCCTGCCTAAAAATAACGACTGGCAGGTGGGAAAAAACCAATCAGCTGAAGCATAATATTAGAAATATTTTTGAAATAATTTTTAGATCTGGTATTAGAAAGTGAGGAAAAATTATCCTGTGGGTTTATATTTTAATCCTACAGGTAAATGTGGTACTCAGTTTTGTATTGCAGGAGAAGCCCACTTGAAAGGAATGTAAATACTTGTGTCTCAGTATCGTTTTCTATAATACACCCTAGGCCACAAACGAACACCAAAAGCAGAACAGCATTAGGTCACTATAATAAGGCAATTTCATAAATCAGAAATATAAACAAGAGAAAATATTTCTAGTAGTCTGCAAGCTGCTTCAGGGTCGAGTCTACATTTACTGTATTCCCAGTTCCTAGCAAGGGCCTGGCAGAGACGGGTAATCAATAAATATATGCAGACTGACTTCTTGAATACTCGTTATGCTGTAACCTACTCCATCTCCAAAACAGCGGTAGCATCTCCTTCTGAAGCTGATGTATTCTTCTCACTTTATTGTTCAATTTAAAACTATCCACGATGACAAAACACAATGGCACTGCTGTGGTGTTAGTCGAGGAGAAACCATTTGTGCCACGTAAGGACCTTCTAGAAAGCATATGGGAAACCACGCAGACACAGTACACGGAGAGCCGAACAGCTAGGTCAAGGAATAGCTGTTCTTTGTCCCGCTGGAAGGATGCAAGAAATCGCAGCGAATTAAACTTTGCTGTTTTCTGTGTGCTTTGTTTTGTACTGGGTTTTTTGTTTTGCTTTGAGGGTATTTTTAGGCTTCCTGAAAAGAATGATATTGTGGAACTTCTAAACGAACTCAGAGAAGAAAACCATCCTCAGAGGGTTATTCGTGCAAATTCTGAAAAGCTATTTAACTTCCCCTTGTCTGCTATTCCTCTGCCTATACTTCACAGCACAACTAAAGCCTCAGCTGAAATCGGGACTTGTCCAAATTTACTGTTTCACTCTTTCCTTGAGGCTTACGTGTCATTCTTAGTTGTTAAGGGTTCCTTCTTCCAGCTTCTACCAGTTAGAATGATGCGAGATTTAACTTGTGACCACTCAGTTCGGTATGTAAGCCAGTAAGACATATTTCTTTAAAGAGGCTAACACAAAACAACCCTGCCTGGGAAACTTACTTCATTTCGCTGCAGCTGTCTCCTGACCTGACAGAGCAGAGACTGTTTCTCATGCTTAGTTAATGATCACTTAGGCCATTGTTGGAGCAAATCCTCAGTCCACTCCCCACTAAAGGACTATGATTCTAATTGTCTGAAGCAGAGAGTGGAAACCTGTATTTTGAAGAAGCATTCTACAGGATTGTCAGAATCAGGAAAGTTTGGGAAGCCTTGGACTAAAAGATTTAAAAGTCCTTTTTCAGCTCTAAAACTGTACAAGTCTAAAAATCTCTGCATCAGTGGCTTTCAAATTACTCCAAAGAGCCCTAAGGATTTCAAGGCAGTTCAGCTGGAGGGGAAAGGAGAGGAATGGGGCTGAAGAGAGTAGGAACCCAGACCCCACTAACACACTTCAACCAAAACAGCTACACGTTTGTTTTATTTATTGGAGTTTAATTTAAAAAAAAAATTTAAAGGAAAACTTTCCTCATTTCAAGGCAGGGGGGTTTAGAAGTCTCGACATACTGAAATTTACTAGCTGAGTTGAGGGAAAAAGGTTTCATTAACGTACCACTGAAATACTAAATCTAAAAATTCAAGCAGCAAAGGTTGACAGAGGCAAGGAATAACTCTGAAACAATACCTCAAAGCTGCGATTCTTCTGCCATGACTGAAGTTTAAATCTTAACACTCAAGTGAACCAGGAAGAAAGTTAGGACAATGAGGTTAATGCAGAGGAAGCTTTGGAACTGCCTCCTCCCAGCATCAAGGGGGCCTTTTTTCTATAGAAACATATTCCATTTAGCTACGATACAGAAAAATTATGTATTAGTGTCAAGTCAAGATGAAAAGTCAGATTAAGAAAACAAGGTTTGTGTTTTCAGAGGGATATTGAGACTCCTAATCACGCCATGTCTCACTGTTCGCTGCGCTCCTTTCTCCTTTATTTTATCGTGTATAATGCTCTCTGTAAATAAAGCTATCTCCAAAGAAGCATGTAATTAAAGAACTCCAGCTAATTTTTTTGGTAGAAGTTGTTTTAAAAAAATGCTGTTACAAAGAGCAAGAGAGCATACAAAGCATGTTTCAGCTCTGCCCCTAATGCTTACTTCACAATGCTGCAGCGTTAAATTCAGTTCACTGATGCTATACTGAAATCTCATTTTCAGAGCTTGGAAAGAAACAGCAGGCTAGAAAATAACAGAGAGACTGTAAGTAACATGACCTCTAACTAAGGGAACTGTAGCTCAAGATCAGAGAGAATGGGCTTCAGTGTAGGAGGATGTAATGAAGGCCAGTAACAGAAACAAAAAAGTACCCGATCAGAATGATTTCACATCCACTACCAATCTGCATGATGTGTTATGTTTCTATGGACTGTGTTTATAAGATGGCACTTAATGATTATAGACCCCACAGACTTCAGGAAAAATAGAGCAGACTGAAGATTCTCATCTGCTTTCACTCCCTCCCAACCCCGCTGAAAAAGGCAGGAAGGATTTTGTTTTGTTTAAAGGCATAAACCTTTAGAATAGAATAGGAGAGGAGATAGTAGCCACAAAATTTTGGAAGCTGAAAAAAATATACGGAAGAGTGGTAACTGACTTAGTGGGCTAAGGAAACAGAATTCTAAAAATGGAGAAAGCCAAGAACCAACTGCAACCCTTTTTCTACTGGAAAATCCTCGAAAGACTCAGGAACTGGTAGTGCCAGGGACCGGTGCAGGGGGATGAATGGGATGGCTACAGAGTGGTGAAAGTTTGCTTACGAAGCACCCCTCTGCCGACCTGTACAACCAGGCACCTGCCTCCTTCCTACCTCGCAGAAGAATGAAATTGACTCTGTGAAAAGAACGCCTGGAGATCCAAACAAGGGGATGAAGCCAATGTGTGGTACTAGATGTGAGGCCCTCCGCGGTTCTCCCCTACACGGCTTCAAAAGTCCTGGCGGCCAGGGAGGTGAACGAAAGAAACTTTCCCAGTGGAAGCTGTCTGATCCAAGAGATAAGACACAAAGTTACTGGCATGGGGCTCTCCACCTAACTGGCCCAGCCATGATCCTATAGCGAAGCTCAGGGGACAAGCCCAACTCTTGCACGTAGGGCTTCCAATCACTTTTAGTACTCCACACTAAACATGAGCAGATAATCAAGGCTAACCAGACATCTGAGAACTGCCTTGAACATGAATGGAAGAAACCAAAGTAAACAACTAGAAGAAAAAGAGATGTAAAAAGGGAAATAAAAGAAATATTAAGATTATAACCATGAGACATGAACATGACCAGGGAAGCAAAAGAGAAATCTTGGAAATATGACAGCATAAATGAAAACTCAACAGAAAGGTAGGATGACCTATCAGAAAGAGGCAAAACACATGATGTAAACTAAGAGTGCAGTTAAGAACATTAGAGGGTGAGTCCAGGAGGTCCAACATCTGCACAAGAAGAGACCCAGAGAGAAGAAAGAAACACAGTCAGGGAAAAAAGAAAAAGAATTCAAGAAAATCCCCAGGAATGCATTTCCAGATTGGAAGCCACCTGTTCTTCTGATGGATGTGGATGAAAACAAATGCACACCAAGCCACATCAGGATGAAAATTTCAGAACAGTAGGTACAAAGAGAAGATTCTATAACAGTCAGTGATAAAACAGGTCATATACAAGATCTCAAGAAATCTTTTCCATCCCACGCTCCCCTTCTAAGGGAGCTACCAAAGGATATGCTATGGCAAAGCAAGAAGATGATGAAAAGAGCAGAAGATACAGGAATTCAATGTCCATCACAGAACAGAGGCAAAGGGAGTCCCCAGGACGCTGACGAAGACAGGCCTGGGAAGACAGCTGAGCTTCAGACATCCAAGACCACTCAGCAGATGGGATCGGAGCAGCACAGAGGCTCTGCAGACATGTCTAAGGTGAAACTGAAAGATTATCTGAGGCACCTGAGCATCTTGGAAGAAAATTTACAAACTTGTGAAGCACTTAAGACTGAATCAGAAAACTAAGCAAACGAGAAACAAAAAATACAAGCAAAGCAAAAAGTTACGAGAAGAAGTAAGAAGCCTAAATCCTTATCTTTCATAGTGGGAGGCCAACTGATAATGGCTGGAACTAAAATATCAGAGGGAGCGATGCACACATCTCCTTTAGAGATAGGGTGATAAACACCAGTACCTAAATGACTACAAGAACTGAAAAGGTTTCCCTAGGGGAAGAAAAATGGAGGGAAAGAGGACTGGGGAATGTGCTGGTCACCTTCACGAACTCTACACAACTATTTGACTGTAGTGAAATACATTTCATATATTTAATTTATTACAAATTAAAACCTCTGAAAGTTGGATCATTAATGGAAAGTGCGCCAATGTTAACTTTGCCTGTAAATTGTACTAGTATTTATTATTTGTAACTGCAGCAACAGAAAGAACCAATTAGTAGTTCCTTTATGTACCAAAAAGCTGACTAATCACGAGATTAAATAAAAGAAATTCAAGACACATGCGAGACAAGCAATTACTTCTTGAGGCAAAGCATCAGCACCGTCAAGCAGCAATCCCCAGAGAAGAATTTACAGAACACAATCACAGAAAGCATAGTTTAAAACTCGGCATGTTTGTGATTTGCCTTATTATAGTGTCTAAGCATCTGCTTCCAATTAGTAATTAACAATATCAATATGCAGTATTCCTCATTTGATTTTCAGTTAAGAAACAGTTAAAAAAGAGCTGCAATTCAATAAGACACAGGACTTGTAATTAGTGAACCTTCAATACAACTCAATGAGATATATAATAATAAAACTCTATGTCCTCTCAGCACACAAGGGACCAGTAGAATGGAGTTAGCCGGATCTTCCCTTTGCCACTAAGAAAACCAGAGGACATGTTTCTTAAAACCAGGAATAATGCATTTTTCAATGAGTTTGTATAATCAAGTCTTTTATATAAATGTGATTGTGCTTCAAAGCCATGTAATATCCAGGTTACAACATGTAATACGCCAAAAGCTACGCACTAAGGCAAAGACAAGCGTTAAGTAATACCTTCTTACAGAGAGTTCGCAGCTTGAAAGCAGAAAAATGAAATGCAGAGTATTCATAAAAGATGTAAGGAAAAAACTATTACCAATCCCCACAACTCCAAGTTTGTTTTAATCACTGTTATTTGTTTGGGATAATTAATAGGCTTAACAATTTTTATATATTTAAAAAAGGAAAACATTCCATTTTCCTGAAAGTCTGCAAATATTCTTCACAAATTTTTCTCTACCATGGGCACACTAATGAATTCGATATGTAATTCAGAAGTTCGGCATGAGAAAAGAGAACTGAGAGTTAAAACATGTACCTTTTTATTAAATGCCCAGATTTTGTCCCATTCCATGTTCACAACTGAACGTGAAGAGCCCTAGAAAAACATTAACAAAACAATTTAATGGGCAAGAGGTATTAATCAGAACTTTTTTTTCAGAAAAAAAACTTTTATTTAGGAAAAATAAACCCAAGAAGCGCTTGCAGGTATATGTCCGTTGTAATACAAAGTTTAGTGTATACAAACTAATTTGATTACCCTATAGACTGAGGGGTTTATTTGTTTGTTTGGGGTTTTTTAAAACCATTTTACTGGGTAAAAAAATACCACATATCTTGGGTGAAGGGTGAGACAGTACACAATACAGGGGAAACTAGCAGCACAACTTGTACAAGGAAAGGTCATAGAAGCCCCACAGACACATACAAACTCCCTGAGGGACTGAATTGCTGGGCGGAGGGCTGTGGGGACCATGGTCTCAGGGAACATCTAGCTCAATTGGCATAACACAGTTTATAAAGACAACGCTCTACATTCTACCTTGGTGAGTAGTGTCTAGGGTCTTAAAAACCTGTGAGCAGCCATCTAAGATACTCCACTGGTCTCATCCCTTCGGGAGCAAGGGAGAATGAAGAGAACAGGATGGATACACGGAAAAGATTAGTCCGAAGGACTAATCGTCCACAGCTACCAAGGCCTCCACCGGACTGAGTCCAGTACAGCTAGATGGTGCCCGGCTACCACCACTGACTGCTCTGACCAGGATCACAACAGAGGGTTCTGGACAGAGCTGGAGAAGGATGTAGAGCATAATTCTAACTCACAAAAAAAGACCAGATACTGGCCTAAAGGAGACTAGAGAAACCCCAACAGTATGGCCCCCAGACACCCTTTTAGCTCAGTGGTGAAGTTACCTCCGAGGTTCACTGTTCAGCCTGGGAGAGGACAGCCCCATAAAACTAAATGAGACTAACGAGGTACAGTAGTCCAGTGACAAGGGCCAGAAGGCAGAAGGGGACAAGGAAGCTGGTGATAGGGAACCCAAGGTTGAGTAAGGATACTGTTGATGTGTTGTGAGATTGTTAACCATTGTCATAGGGCAACATTTGTAGTAACTGTTAAATGAGAAACTATTTTGTTCTGTAAGCCTTCATCTTAAGTGAGAATAACAGCACAATTGGAAGAGCGTAGTCAATGTCACTGAACTGTACACGTAGAAATTTTTGAAATGGTGTATCTTGGGCTATGTGTATTCTCACCAAATAAAAGGTTGAGAAGTTAGAGGGTTGATATGTTGTGGGGTTGTTAACCAATGTCATAAAACAACATGTGTACTACTGTTTCATGAGAAACTATTTGTTCTGTAAGCCTTCATCTGAAGTACAATTAAAAAAAAAAAAACCACAGCTGGCTTTGTCCAACAACAGGTGAGTCATTTAGGACATTCTCAATTCTCCACTGTTATAAACAGCGCTACACGTACTTTTAATTTTGCCCTTGCATTACAAGGAACAAACAAGGGGCAGAAAGCCAACAAAAAGGAAAAATAAAAACTAAAGGGATATCAACAGACACTTAAAGACTCAAACAGCACCTGGGAAGGAAACCACCACTCACCTGAGCAGCGATGAACTGTTTCAGTCCCTCCACCGTCAACCCTCTTCTCAGGACACCACGGACTGTAGGGAATCTTGGGTCATCCCTGGGAATATGTAAATTTTTCATTACCAAGGAGTTTTTTTTTTTTAATGTGTCGATGCAGAGAGTACAAAATGCCTTAATGAATAATAAATTATACAGCTTTTTAAATGTTTGGACTAAGAGCTGGTTGTATTAACTGGGTAGATGACAGTACCTGAGAGCCCCAGTTCATGGAACAGGAAACCTGCTTGCTCAGTGAAATAAATGCACCACTGGAAATACATCGTAAAGGTACATTTGAAAAAGGACACACTGGTGACATCTTCACATACGGAAAACCCATGCATTAATATAGTCTGATTAGCTTTTTATTAAACAAACATTCAAGATCAGATAAGAGATGGCATCATTGGCGTCATCCACGTCATGAATATATTTTATGAAGCCCTTCGGGTTGTAAAAGCATATATACCTAAGCTATTAATATTCTTCAGAGATCTGCAAACTTCAGTAACTAAACCTGCTGTATGGGGCTCAAGATAAACTTGCCTTTTATCAAATTCAGCTCCACAATAAAACAGTATAAAATACATTATTTATTTATTTGACATATTCTTCATATACACCTTAGTCAATATTATGTGATGTGAATATAAACTAATATATACAATCTTGTTAATTCAGATAAAAAAAATCTTTTAGACTTATAAACATGGTAACACATCTGAACAGATACATTTCATGGATATACTCACTGGCTGTTAAGACCACCTTCATTTTTATACTCATGTCTATCTCATAAAAATCCTATATACGTTATTTACAGGCTACAAAGGTTTTCAAACTTTTTCTAGGTGCTGAGTCCTCTGGGCAACTGTGCCACCAGGTGGAGCCTCAAACAGGACACAGACCACTTAGGGCCTCATCTCAGCTTAGGCTTTGCTGGCCTTCCTGGGACTTGGCTGAAAGAAAAACCTCAGCACCTCGGCAGAGAGTGGAGGGTGGTAACCAGATCTATGGAGGACCAGAAGCCACAGCCGCTTTCTATGAAACTCTGAGCTCTGCAGAGGACGTGCCCTCATGAGTGGTTTCCATCCCTGAGTGCCATGGTTCATGATGGGCACACCATGTCTGTTGCATTATGACAAAGCGGGGGAAACCTTATGCCCTGGTTGCAATGAAGTTAGAGTCGGGGAACCCTGCAGGCCTACCCGTTCTACCTCCTCTCAACCACCCTCCCCAACCCTCAAAGCACTCTGTACATCACTGATATTCTTACTTCCTATCAATTTCATGTAACATTACACATACCATCCATCTACTAGTCCTTCATTGACAAACCATGTGAGTTTTCTTTTGGATAGCACTGTGTTGTTGAGATTTAGCCGGCTATATTCCCAAATATACGGTTTTCTGATGCCCAAAGCTTCAATAATCCAATAAAACTGCTCGTCTCTGTCATGGTATTCTGTTGTTCTCAGGGCATGTGTAACACCTTCAATGCTGTCCACTATGGGGCAGGCAAAATCATATGTCGGATAAACACTAGGAAAAAAAGGAAAGTTGTGAAAATCAACATGAAACATTTCACCCTTTCCATCTTAGATCAGCCTTTGAGAATGATCAATCAGTTATCCACTCAGTATTCAAACAAAAATGCGTATTTGCAATCAAATACACAATTGTATATTGCTTTGGCAAATTCTACAATCATTTTTGTAATGGTCAATGAATACAATGGTAAGAAGCAATAAACTATATATGTATACAATAAATTCGAGGGACTTTAGCTTTTGAGCATCTTTGATAATCCCCCATGCAAGTAAATCTATAAAGGCTTTAATACTTGAGTTAAATGCACTCAAGAACAGAGTGTTTTCACTTTCTGCAAGTAAATTATTAGGCTAAAATTCCATCTGAAGATGGAATTGTCTTAAAAGCAGTATCTGCCCAAAATAAGGTACACACATACATGCAGTTGTCATTTGAATTTTTAAAAGTACATTACCATATTATGCCTTCTAATTTTTTAAATTTGATTTTCTTAAGATGCTACTGCATTATGCTTTTCAATTAGGTGCTGCTGAAAATGTGTATCCAAATTTACTTTTCCAAACGTTTTCAAAGTAATTGTTTAATAAAACAAGGAGTAATCATCCTGGTAAATAATGGGCATATTTATACACGTATAACCGCATAGACGTTTATCTACACATGGACACACACATCCATACCCTCAAGTTTAAAGACAGTCGTACTAGCTACCCAGGTAATCATTTACATTCACCAATATCTCTTTTGGGGTTGCAATTCAGCATGCAGTAGTAGACTTCTTCATACTATAAAAACATACATTCTATGGTTCACTTTATAAAATAAGCTATTGCGGGGTGAGCTATTTAAAGAAAACAGAACAGTTAATCTGAAAACTAATTAAAATTATTAAAAATGTACGATACTTTCTTATATTTTTCATATCTTTGAAGCTTTTATTCCTATGACTCTTATAGACAGAAGTGATCTTAGACATACAGGTAGCTCCCGACCTACAACATATTTGAGATACTACAAACCGCACTTTCAACTGTCCATTTCGGTTTTTTATACTGTACGTCTTACCATTAGTAATATTTACTACATATAATGTTGCAGCACATAATTTGATGTTATCATTCTCAGACATTCACTCACAGATGTTCAATTTTATGATTTACTTTGCTGAAGTCAATAGGCAAATTCGGGAAGGAGTGAGACGTTACCATAAAATACAGAAAGAAGAAAAGGACCATACAGACAACTCTCACTGATTTTCTGACTAGACATGCCATTCCAATTCCCACAATATAGACAATCCATATGTAGATAATCTAGATAATCCAGAAACTTCCACAAGTGGAGTTACTGCAACAACTGACAAAATGCCAATGTCGTTCAACTCTTCATCGTCGGAGTAAATTTTTATGTTTTGTGCTTTTTTTTTATGTATATGTTTCTATTAAAACATATCTGTAAGTTTATATGTAATGTTTCCAACCCCTAAAGACAAATAAAGATAGAATTTATAAAGATACTGATAATAAAAGGCAATAATGGAAAAAAAAAAAGAATAGTAAATGAAGTCCTATCAACACAAGAAAGAAAATAATAAAGATCAAAGCAGAAATAAATGAAATAGAAAACAGAAAAACAATAGAATCAACAAGACTAGAAGCTGGTTCTTTGAGAGGATCAATAAAATTGATAAACCACTGGGCCAAACTGACAAAGGAAAAAATGAGAAGATGTAAATAACCAAATAAAAAATGAGATGGATGGCATTACAACAGAACCAACTGAGATAAAAAGAATCATTAACAAAATATGAAAAACTGTACTCCAACAAATTTGAAAACCTAGGCGAAACGGACAAATTTCTAGAAACACACTACCTACCTAAACTAACACAAATAGAGATAGAAAATTTGAACAGACCCATAATGAAAGAAGAAACTGAAGATGTCATTTAAAAAAAAAAAAAAAAGCCTCAGCCCAGATGGCTTCACTGGAAAATTCTACCAAACATTCAGAGAAGAGTTGACACCAATTTCACTCAAACTATTCTAGAACATAGAAAGGGAAGGAATACTCCCTAATTCATTCTAGATGAAGCCGGTATAAACCTGATACCAAAGCCAGGCACAGACACCACTTAAAAGAAAATTATAGACCAATATCCCTCATGAATATAGACACAAAAATTCTCAACAAAATTCTAGCCAACAGAATTCAACAGCATATCAAAAAGAAAACAAAAAAACATCATGATCAAGTGGGATTCATAACAGGGATGCAAGGATGGTTCAACATTAGAAAAATCAATCAACATAATCCACCACATAAACAAAACAAAGGAAAAGAATCACATGATTATCTCACTCTACACAGAAAAGGCGTTTGATAAAATTCAACACCCCTTCCTGATAAAAACTCTAAGCAAAATAGGAATAAAGGGGAAATTCCTCAACATAATAAACGGCTTATAGGCAAAACCAAGAGCCAACATCACTGTCAATGGCGAAAGATTGAGAGTTGAGAGCATTCCCCTTGAGAATGCGAAGGAGACAAGGACATCCTTTATCACTACTCTTACTCAACAGTGTATGGGAAGTCCTAGCTAGAGCAACAAGGCAAGAAAGGGAAATAAAGGGCATCCAGATTGGAAAGTAAGAAGTAAAACTATCCTTATTTGCAGATGACATGATCCTATAAATAGAAAATCCCAGAGACTTCACAAGAAAGTTACGGGAACTAATAGAAGGATTCAGCAAAGTGGCAGGGTACAAGATCAACACACAAAAATCAGTTGGGTTCCTCTATGTTAACAAGGACTCTGAAAAGGAAATCAAGAAAACAATACCATTTGTAATAGTCCCTGAAGGAATAATGTATCTAGGAATATACCTAAGTAGGAGCATAAAAGACTTAAACATGCAAACTATTAAACACTACTGCAAGAAACTAAAAGAGATGTAGATAAATGGAAAAATATTCCATGCTTATGGACTGGAAGACTTGACATTGTGAAAATGTCAATACTACCAAAAGCAATCTATAGATACAAGGCAATCCCAATCCAAATCCCAACAACATTCTTTAATGAAATGGAAAAACTAATCTCCAACTTATATGGAAAGGAAGCCCCGAATAGCTAAAGCAATACTGAAGAACAAAGTAGGTTGCCTCACACTTCCTCGTTCAAAACTTACTATATAGCCACAGTAATCAAAACAGCTTGGTACTGGTTCAATGACAGACACATAGACCAACGGAAGAGAACTGAGAACCCCGAAGTAAATCCATCCATGAGCAGCTGATTTTCCACAAAGGGTCAAAGTCCATTCAATGGGGAAGAAACAGCCTCTTTAACAAATGGTGCTGGGAAAACTGGATATCCATCTGCAGAAAAATGAATCAAGAGTCCATACCTGATACCATGCACAAACACTCACTCAAAATGGATCAAAGACCTAAATGTTAAAGCTAAAACTATAAAGTTTCTGAAAGATAACAGAGGGTCAAAACTAGGGGACCTAATTTTCTGCATAAACGATCTATCAAACAAAACTAAAAATGCACGAACACCAGAAGATAAATTAGATAAATGGGATCTCCTAAAAATTAAATACTTATGCTCATCAAAAGACTTTATCAAGAGAGTGAAAAGAAAACCTACAGATGGGAAAAAATCCTTGGAATGCCTTATCTGATGAGGGTCTAATCTCTAAAATATACAGAAAACTTCAACAGCTCATCAACAAAAAGACAAACAATCCAATAAGAAAAAATGGGCAAAGGACATGAACAGACACTTCACCAAACAGGACGTTCAAGTGGCCAACAAACACAGGAAAAGATGCTCGTGATCATTAGCCATTAGAGAGACGCAAATGAAAACCACAATAAGATACCATCTCACCCCTGTAAAAATTGCAATGATCACGAAAACAGAAAACAACAAATGCAGGAGAGGTTGTGGAGTGGCTAGAGCTCTGATACACTGCTGGTGGGATAGTAAAATGGTACAACCTCTATGGAAAACAGTATGCGGCTTCCTCAAGGGCTACAAATAAAAATACCTTATGATCTCACAATCCCACTCCTAAATATATATCCTAGAGATATAAGAACAGTGACATGAATAGACATATGCACACCTATGTTCATTGCAGTATTAGTCACAATAGCAAAAAGATGGAAACAACCTAAGTGTCCATTGACAGGTGAACAGATAAACAAATTGTGGTACATACATACAATGGCATACTACACAGCTATAAAGACTAATGATGAATCCATGAAACATCTCACAACATGGATGAATCTGGAGGACATCATGCTGAGTGAAATAAGTTAATCACAAAAAGACAAATATTGTATGGTCCCATTATTCTAAAAAGTCAAAAACAGATATATATACAGAAAGCAAAGTTCTTCAGTGGTTAACAGGGATGGGAGGGAGAAGGAGGGGGAATCACTTTCTATATAGTAGCCACTTATTACTTCTGGTGATGGGAAAGGCAATCCCAAATATGGGTGAAGTCAGCACAACTTGACCAAGGTAAATAAAGACACTAAGAAGTACGAGAGAAAAAAGGGACAATTTTGGTAAATGCTATAATATATACAATTCTGCAACAACACCAGAAACAACCAAAAACTATGTGGGCAGTTACGCAGGTAGACATGGATGCATATATGTGTACAGGAAGGCATATGCGAGTAAATGCACATGCTTGTATAGGTGTATCTGTAGGCATATGGATACATCCACTTGTGTTTGCTGCATATATATACACATACATAACCAACCAGATAGGGGGCACAGTTACAGTGGCTTCCTAGACATATCCAAACAACTCGTGGGATTGGTTTATTAGGTCAAAAGGCTTGGGACTAGTCTCAGGGGACAGCTTAGTCAGCTGGCATAACATAGTTCACAGAGATAATGTTCTATATCCAAGTCTGGTGAATATCATCTGGGGTCTTAAAAGCTTGCAAGCAGCCATCTAAGATACAACTATTGGTCTCTACTGATATGGAACAAAATAGAATAAAGGAAATTAAAGGCTCAAAGAAGAAACTAGTCCGTGGGGCTAACAGCCCACACAAACCACAACCTCTTCACACCTGAGACCAGAAGGACTAGATGGTGCCTGGCTACCACAACCAACTGTTCTGACCATGGACACAATAGAAGGTCCCGGATAGAATGGGAGAAAAATGTAGGAGAAAACTCAGTTCCTAAAAAAGGCCAGACCTATGGACTGATAGAGACTAAAGGAACCCCTGAGACTATCACGCTAGGATACCCTTTGAACTTGGAATTGAAGCTACTTCTGCAGGTCACCTGTCAGCCAAATAATAGATCGGCTTACAAAATAAACAATATTACCTATAAGTAATGTGTTCCTTTAAGCAGTTAACTATATGCGACCAAACGGTCAACAGTTACCCAAAAGCAAAGATGAGATGCAAGGAGAGGAAGGGAAGCTAGACTAATGGAAACAGAACAAACAGAAAGGAAATAATGAGAATGCTGACACATTGTAAAAATTGTAACCAATATTACAGTACAATTTGTATAAAAACTGTTAAAGGGGAATCTAATTTGCTGTTTAAACTTTCACCTACAACACAATAAAATATTATTTTAAAAAAAGGAGTTCACAATAGCAAAAAGATGGAAACAACCTAGATGTCCATCAACAGATGAATGGATAAACAAACTATGGTACATACACACAATGGAGTATTACACAAAGATAAAGAACAATGATGAATCTGTGAAGCATCTCATAACATGGATGAAACTGGAAGACATTATGCTGAGTGAAATGTCAATCACAAAAGGACAACTACTGTATGAGACCTCTACTGTAAAAACTCATGAAAAGGTTTACACACAAAAAGAATTTTTACGAGGGATGGGAGGGGTCGGGGGGAAATACTAAATAGACAATAGATAAGTGGTAACTTTGGTGAAGGGTAAGACAGTACACCATACTGGGGAAGCCAGCACAACTTGTACAAGGAAAGGTCATGGAAGCTCCACAGACACTTCCAAACTCCCTGAGGGAGTGAATTGCTGGGCGGAGGGCTGTGGGGATCATGGTCTCGGGAAACATCTAGCTCAATTGGCATAACACAGTTTATAAAGAAAATGTTCTACATTCTACCTTGGTGAGTAGCTTCTGGGGTCTTAAAAGCATGTAAGCAGCTATCTAAGATACTCTACTGGTCTCACCCCTTCAGGAGCAAGGGAGAATGAAGACAACAGGATACAAGGAAAAGATTAGTCCAAAGGACTAATGGACCACAACTACCACGGCCTCCATGAGACTGAGTCCAGTATAACTAGATGGTGCCTGGCTACCACCACTGACTGCTTTGACCGGGGTCACAACAGAGGGTCCTGGACAGAGCTGGAGAAAAATGTAAAACAAAATTCTAACTCACAAAAAAGACCAGACTTACCGGCCTGACAGAGACTAGAGAAACCCCAAGAGTATGGCCCCCGGGCACCCTTTTAGCTCAGTAGTGAAGTCACTCCCGAGGCTTACCCTTCAGCCAAAGATCAGACAGCCCCATAAAACAAAACGATACTAACGGGGCACAACAGTCCAGAGACAAGGACTAGAAGGCAGAAGGGGACAGGAAAGCTGGTAATAGGGAACCCAAGGTCAAGAAGGGACAGTGTTGACATGTTGTGGGGTTGTTAACCACTGTTAAAAAACAATATGCGTACTAACTGTTTAATGAGAAACTAATCCGAAAACCTTCATCTAAAGTACCAGAAATATATATATATATATATAAATGAGGTATTTAACTTACATCAGAACTGACTGAAACAAATGAGGTATTCGTACTTACCTCAGGACCAAATAAAACAAATGAGGTATTCAACTTACATCCAAACCGACTTACAGCTGAGTTGTCAGAACAGAACCCAGTCATAAATCGAGGACTACCTGTGATCTGATATGACCTTCACTGTCAGTGAGTAAACTGAGGCCCTGAGAGACTAAGTGTCATTACCAAAGGCTGCCCAGCCAGTTAATCTGTGGATGAACAAGTCTCTTGACTATTCTGCCAGGATCTATTATGTGTTTATGGAGAGGACCAAAGCGAAAGCATCAAAGGCTCCCCAGCATATTGAAATACGTACTTGTATTTATTTCCAGTTCTTGGGTGTGGCTGAATTTTGCAGCGATAAAGCGTTGGGTCCCTCATGCAACCATTGTTACTGCTCATGTCAATTTTTGCTCGCAAACAACAGGACTGACCAAATGGACTTCCTTTTTTCATTTCTTCCCACATTTGTAGATTCTTCTCAATAGCTATAAAATGATAGTTATATTAGTTTATCTAGTGTATTACTAACCTGGTTCAATTCAAATTACTTTAATAGTCCTATAATTTGATACAAATTTTCAAGTTCTTATTTTACGTAAGCACAGTCTATTAGTTTAAAACACTGGAATACGTTCAATACCTGATACCAAGAGCAAACGCATCAATTTTTAATGACAAAAAGTCTCTCAGTACATTTAGGAAATGTACTCTATGCCTACGTTTAAGAAGTGGTAAAGCCAACAAATCCCGCTGATATAACATCAACCAAGGGGAAGAGGAAATACGAGGTTGGAGGGCTCCTCTCACCCAGTGTTTCTCCTTTTCCCCTCTTGGCACTCCTGGTCAGCTTCTCTTCCCTTCTTCCCACGCTCAAATTTTAACTCTCTGTCTTCGATGCAGCAGCATTCTCCTCCCTTGCCACTTCATGCCTGGGGACAGACTCGTCTGTCCGGCCCATGGGGCCACATGCATTGGCACTGCAGCCCACACCCGTCTGAAGAACATGGCTTGGGCTGAGAGCCTGAGCCTTTGGGCTCCCTGGAAGCCCCTCCAGTTATCCCAGTGAGAAGCAGGATACTCAGAATAAGAAAACGAGGCATGACAGGAAACAGCAATACAAGAAAGTAGAGTTTAATCCCAGAAAAAAGAACTCTATATTCCGCGTAACTATGTATGGTCCTACCGGGTCGCTGTGAGTTGGAATCGACTCAATGGCACACAATAGTCCTACCTATATCAGAACATCGAAGATCTGCCCCATTTAGATAAAAACCAAAACCAAACCCGTTGCCGTCGAGTTGATTCTGACTCATAACGACCCTGAGGACAGAGGAGAACTGCCCCACAGGGTTTCCAAAGAGCACCTGGTGGATTCAAACTGCTAACCTTCTGGTTAGCAGGCAAACTCTTAACCACTGCGCCACCAGGCTTTCCATATAGGTAAGAGCGAGCTATTAAACAGTAATTCTCTGGGGAAACTACTGAAGATATCATGGGCACTTTATCAGCCCTCCAAAAATCAAGTTAGGTTTAGAAGTCCACGTGTTAACGATCTTCAAAAATGTAGAGGAGACTTTCCAAAAAACCAGAAAGATGTCTACAACAATTTGAATTTACTATACTTCCCAAGTGTGACATCAAGATTTAAACGCAGTAGTGTGGAAGTTCTGACAACACAACGAGAGCCTGCAAAGAGGCCAGATGAGGCGCCCAGGGGACAAGGCGTGAAGAAGAAAGATATGCTTCTTTGTCAAGCAATATTTCAGAGACACAGGGCAGTACCAAGATTGTTACATTTACATCTACCCACACACTGAAAGAAGACTGGGGTGATAATAACTTTATCATCAGACATTTTAGAAAGCCTAAGTAATTGAGAAAACTACCAGGTGTTGCAGAAGGAATTGTTTTAAGGGAATGAATGCAATGCAAAACACTCTACATAATAAATGAGATCTTAAGGGCATGCACACTTCATGTACAATTGTGATGCTAACGAAGTCATAAGAATTTAAAGATGAAAGAAAGGAAAAGGAATTCTAAGAGAGGAATGTATGAAATCACAGTCTCAAATGTGTTCCGAACAAGTATCTTTCACAGAAAAGAAATCATGTTCTATAAAGAAGCAGAATACAAGAAGAGTCTCACTTAAATACACAACACCAAATGAGCCTTACGGTTTTTTCTGTGTTTGGATTCTATCCTCTGCTCACGCTCCGCTTTCATCTGCTCGGCCGGAGTGTCATCCACATAAGCCTTCCCTTCTTGAATCAGCTTCTCTGCATATTTCATTATAGTTTCAAAATGATCCGAGGTATAAGTAAATTGATCTGGTTTGATATGCAACATTGCAACATCCTCCAAAATAACCTGCAATAAGATCCAAAGTAACCATGAGTTGACCTTTTGCATTATCTTGTACAGTTTCAACCCTTGACACTGCATTTGTGCAATGTGATACTACACCACCAAGCCTTACACAGTCTGACAGTGGGATACAAGACCACCGAGCCCCACACAATCTGACAAGGGGATACTAGACCACTGAGCCTCACACAGTCTGACAGTGGGATACTAGACCACCAAACCCCACACAGTCCGACAGTGGGATACTAGACCACCGAGCCCCACACGGTCTGACAGTGGGATACTAGACCACCGAGCCCCACACGGTCTGACAGTGGGATACTAGACC
>NW_004443975.1:15921815-15945991 GCF_000243295.1 Trichechus manatus latirostris | reverse complement strand
ACACAGTCTGACAGTGGGATACTAGACCACCGAGCCCCACACAGTCTGACAGTGGGATACTAGACCACCAAGCCTTACACAGTCTGAAAATGGCTGTGGAAGTTGTATGCTATTCGCTCCATTTTCCTACCCCTTAAGGAGCAAATTATGAGAGAATCAGAAGTGATTTAAAGAGGATCAGAAAAGAAAAAGAGTGATAGATATTCATTATATTAACCTCCACATTTCCATCTGAGAAAGCTGATCTCATGAAGGAGCTTTCCATTTACTCTGGAAAAGCTGGTTATTGTTGATCTTACTGACAACTATTTGCCCTCTCTTAGAATGTATTGCATTTCTTCTGAATAAAGATGACTGTAAAAGGCTAGGAAACCTTCCCATTTTCCAATATCTATTTAGTTTTTGTTTCATTCATAAATTAAAAATTTTATGACAAAAAAGAAACCTGCCTCCAGTGACCAATTCATTTAAGAAATTGGTACTTATAGGAAAAGATAGCAACCACGTTAATTTTAGAACAATTAGGGAAGAGAAAAACAATTGGAGTTTTTGGGTATGGGAGCTCAATATTTCTTGGCTTAGAACCAGATACGGATTATGCAGATGAGGAAAAAGCAACCAGGAGAAGAAATTTCATTTATTTTCATACCATGAAGGTATCAGGTCACCCTCTAATTGTTATCAGCTCTCCGACAAAGGGTCATCACTACACCTTTAATTACCTTCTCAAAATCTTCCTTCTCTTTTTCAGGATTTGTGTCATCAAATCTCATGATCAGTTTCCCTTTAAAGTTAACCTGGTAGTGCTGGTTCAGAAGAGCAGCTTTTGCATGCCCAATGTGTAAGTAACTAAAACAAAAACATTTCACAGAGAAACTCATTAACACGCTTTAACTAAATTCTTAAACTTAACCCTTTTGAGGGATGCAAACAAACAAAACCGAAATCCTTTTCATTGGTATTCCAGTCATATTTTCTAACAAAAAGTACTGTGATAGAACATCTGACCCTGACAAGGATTTTCGAAGATTACATTTGTAATGGAGACAGTGGTGCCTTTCTCACAGGACTGGGAACTTAGAGAGTTCATTTTATGTTTAATGAACGATTTATTTTAGAATAGTTTCAGATTTACAGAAAAGGTGCACATGTAGTACAGAAAGTTCCTGTATACCCTGCATCCAGCTTTCCCAAGTGTCAACATCTTACCTTCCTAGGGTACATTTGTCCCAACTAATCAACCAATATTGACTCGTTTCTACTACACAAACTCCGTATTTTCTCAGATTTCAGTGGTTTGTAAAACAGAGATAATGGTGCCTTTCTTACAGGACTGGCAGGATTAAATGAGTGACTGTACGTAAAGCACTTGCTAGTGCCTGCACACAGCAGATACCACACATACATTAGCTAAGAATAAAGTGTAAAAAGCAAGTCTTCTGGCCTGCCATGTAAGAAAAAGACACTGAAAAAAAAAATTTTTTTAATAATAAAGAACTCTTGAGCAGTACAAAGGGATGTGATCAAAATTTTGAATGTTAGGAAAAACGAAACACTGATTTATAGTTCAAATCCCAAAGATTCTGTGAGATCAAGAGCATAATCTCTGATATTGACATAACTTAGAACAGAAAAACATTGTATACAGTAAATAATAAACATAAGGAGCTCACTATTCCAAGCTCACAATGACAGAAAATACAAAAAGATTCAAAAGGGACAAATGTTTAAACGGCACAGCTATAAACTGCCACTACCAAAACAGTGGCTTTTATCAAGTCATTAAGGTCACCACCCAATGGACCACCATGGCCTCTCACTCAGCTATGTAGGAACAGAGTATCAGGCAGGAGGGCCCCAAAATGTCTGTGGGAGTTAAACCATGTAAGGTAAGCAGTATTTATGAGTGCATTCCACTCGGTGAACTAACAATCACATAAGGATCAAATCTGAGAAACTCCCAGTCATTATTTCTCTTCTATCTCCTTCTACCTCGTCTCTACTTCACCACCTCTATCAGCAAACTTACAAAAGCAGCGAAATTGTGGAATTCTAAAACTGATTTTGCTGTTAATGGTGCTTGTGAAATCGTTTGGGAAGAACTATTACATACATAGCTAAAGCAAAATTGTTTCCTTATCTGCCAGTTCTCTATTGTTATACGCATTCCATTTACCACAGATGGGTAAGAATTTGGCTGTACAACACAAAATCTGAAGTTAAACTAAATTTGGAAAAAGTAATTATCTCATCTATAAAATATGGTAGCTTGCTAGGTCTCTGAGTGAGACTAACTGCTTTAATAAGAGGCATTTTATTATATTAGTAGGATTACTGGAGGGGCTCTATTACAAAGCATGTCCAGTGGGCTTCAATTAGCATGGCAGGTGTGCAAGGACAGAGATGCCCCCCTGCCCTGGGGCAAGATGGCGCAGTCCCAGGCTAGGGGCCTCCAGTCACAACAGCCTTTTCCCCATGAGCTATTCCAATATTATTTTCTAAGGTTGCCAAGAAGGTAAAGACTTGGGAAACCTGCTAATAAGGGGAAGAACTGAATAGGAAATGGACTTTTCAGGTTTCCTTTCCTTTATTTGGGGAAAAAGTAATTTTAAATAATTCTGCCCTAACTTCTACTACTAATGGAAGGGACTGTTCAGGGTAAAATACAAATTTTTACTAAATGAAAGCCTAAAAATCTCAAAATGCAAATAAAACGGAAGCCTTTCTATTTACAGGTATTTTCCTATTTATATTTAAAATTCTTTCAGGGTGAAAAAAAAAATGTTTCTCCTATTGCTTTTAAAGAACTAAAACTACAAATTTAACATATTAACATTAATATATTATGTTAATATTTAATAAGTGTTACATGTTTAGGGTTTTAACTCCTATAATTAGTATCTTATGTTCTTCTATATCATTAACCAATTAATATTATAAGTATTTAATAACTATTTCAAAGCTTTTTCCACTAAATATATTCAATTATCAATATAAATTACATTTCCTTACCCACTAGCCTCTGGAGGAAATCTGACAGTAACCTTTCCCATCTCTGCACCTGGAAGCTCAATAAATTTCCCCACATCTTGTTTTTTCTCAGGTGCCTGAAAAGCAAAACGACAATAAAAATAGTTACATGTTAAACGTCTAAGAATACATTCACTTAACAAATACATGCCTGGTACCCATTAGATGCCAGGCACCATGCAGGTTATAAGAAAAATGATGACTGAAACATTGTCCCTGCTCTTGAGGACTCAGAACCTGGTGAAGGACAGAAATATAACCAAACGCCAGTAACAACAAAGCAGTCAGTTAAAGTTAACCAGCAGCATCTAGGGTTATCAAGAAAAGCTTAAAGATGAGGTGATGGCCAAGTTGGACCTTGAAAAATAAGTAGAAACTTATCAGATGGAGAGTGCATAAAGGGCGTTCATTCTAAAAAAGTGAACAGCAGTATAGGCAAGACACAAAGGCATGGAAGAGCAGTGCGATGTCATGAGAAGTCTGGTGAAGCTGGAATGCCATGTTGGGTGGGTGGGAGAGGAAGCACAGATGAGGTATACAACATGAAGGAGCTTGTAGGACTGGCTTTTCTTGTAGGCAGTAGGTAGTCTTCAGGGGGTAATGTGACCATTTATTTGTATTTTTTAAAATGCTACCTGGGACAATGAAGAGGCTAGAGAAAGGAGAGACCAAAAAACCAGAAAGTTCAATGACGACATTATGGTATAAACCTAAGCACGGTGTAATAAGCCCTCAATAAAAAGCAATGTCAGTGGAGACCGACAGGAAACAAACCTATAGCTATGAAAATAATAATAATAATACGACTTGCTGACCAATTGGATGTGAAAAGCAGTGGACAAGATGAGTCAAGACTCCCAGCCTGCTGGACAGAGCTGGAAAAAAATGTAGAACAAAATTCTAACTCACAAAAAAAGACCAGACTTATTGGCCTGACAGAGACTGGAGAAACCCTGAGAGAATGGCCCCCAGACACTCTTTTAGCTCAGTAATGAAGTCACTCCCGAGGTTTACCATCCAGCCAAAGATTAGACAGGCCCATAAAACAAAACGAGACTAACAGGGTACAAGAGTCCAGGACAAGGTCTAGAAGGCAGGAGGGGACAGGAAAGCTGGTAATAGGGAACCCAAGATTGAGAAGGGACAGTGTTGACATGTTGTGGGGTTGTTAACCATTGTCATAAAACGGTACGTGTACTAACTGTTTAATCAGAAAACGATTTGTTCTGTAAACCTTCATTTAAAGTACAAAAAAAAAAAAAAGATTCTCATCCTGTTCTCAGTGGACTGTGACATCTTCATCTAAGCATGCAAGAGTTTACAAATTTTACTGCACTGCAAACTTTATTAAATTGAAACCTTACTACACATGTCTAAAACGTAAAAGAGATCAAAGCAGAGTGACACTGGCTGCAAAGAGGCCCCTTTCTACTCCACCCTAGGCCACACCCTCCTACAGAAGCAAGGAGAAGGCCCTGCAGAATCCTAGGACTCAATGGTCCGTTGTTCAAGAACAAGAAAAGAGGAGATTTGGGAGAAAGAGAAGATTGTACAGCAGTAAAATAATGAGATTTTAGTTACATGGAGTTTGGACTGCCTAAGGGACACACTTTAGATGATCATAATCTTTTAGAAATGTAATTACCAAGATTAGGGTTTTATGTAATCGAACAGTGAAAAGTCAAGCCAAGATTTAACAGTGGATTGCTCCAGCAAGATTCTTTTTTTGCTTATGAAAAGAAAATAAATTTTGTGACAATAATTTTCTTTTCAGATGTCGGGTCTCAGAAAGACTAAAATGTCAGCATTAAAAAAAAAAAAAAAAGGGCTTACCACTTTGGGTTTGGTTGTTGAGACATCCCACTTAGAACCCACTGACCGGAAGGCCTGCTGGGCTTCAAGAAAGCCAAACCAGCGTTTCACGTGAACCGGAGCCCTGCTCTGCTCCAACTGCTCCTGCCAGGCAGCGTTTCCTGTTAGTAGACACAATTCCACAACCATTCAATACATCTGCAACTTCAACAGCAACAGGCCCATTGTGGTTAGCTTAAGTCAATGAAATGGCTTAAGGCTATAATTCTATAATGAAATTTATAAAATCTGGGCGTATGTTGAAATGTTTTTTGATACCTCAATATATTTTACATAACTCACAAAATTATTAAATATATTTATTCGTTCAATCCACTGGTGTTCTATATAATACTAGATGCCTCCACAAAACCGTAAGGCCAATGCTACATTTCATAATTAAGGACAAGCGTTAAGCAGATTGACTAGAGAATGAAATAAAAATCAAGATGATCAAGAAGTAGCTCATTTCTTCAGATGCAATATAAAAAATAAGTACTGATGAAGTTTACTTAACTCTTTAACATACAAAGCTACAATCTTAAGAGAGTTATAGAAGCATATTATCTCTTTTACAAATGTTAAGTCAAAAATCTAAATTAGACAAAAAAGTCAAAAATAAACCTATACACGAAAGGATCTAACTAAAAAAGGCTTTTCTTTATGTTGGTTGTTGTCATAAAAATTTAATAATTTAATTTGAAGAAAAGCTTAAGCCACACAAAAGTACAGAGAATAGAAAAGGACCAATGTATATACCCACCACCCAGATTTAAACAGTAATAAAAACATTCTGGCATATTTGCTTCAGCTTTTTTAATAAATGAAATAAACTAACAAAATTCAAGTCCCCTATGTGCCTGTCATCAAGCCATTCTCCTCCCACTCTACTTTGTACATTTCTATTAAATGTATGTAACACAGCCACAATGTAGCCCCATTTCAATTATGTCCATGATTTTGTCACGGTTGGACACAGCAAACTAATACACCTCAAGCTTTTAATAAATCAAAGACTTCAATGCTACCAGGAGAGTTTTCCTACATAAGTACATCATCCATCCTAAGCACTCCTTAACAGCCCGGGTTTTCTCTTACACAGGTGCTTTGAAAACCGCACTCCTGGCGAGCTTCCTGCAAAAACCTTGGTTTCTCTGGGATCACTCAGAACCGTACAATCAACATTACATTTTTCACAGACTCTAACTCCTTTCTGGCCTTATTCCTTGTGATGCCATGTCATGAAAGCATGTCGAACTGTAATCTCCTGTGATGGTTACGGTTGTGTGTTGACTTGGCTGGGCCATGCTTCTCCGCGGTTTGGCAGTCGTATGATGTTGTGATCACCTTCATGATGGGATCTGCTGTGAGGAGCCAATCAACTGAATGAGAGTTTCCTTGGGCATGTGGCCTGCATCAAATATAAATGGACATTCTGGCAAGGCTAGTGGGCTTTTGCTTATGCTGAATCCTGCAACTGGCTCCTGTTCATCTGACCTCTGGTTCTTGGAACCTGAACTAGCAGCTTACCTGCAGTCTTGCCTGCTGATCTTGGGATTCGTCAATCTTTGAAGCCTGTGAGTAACAGCCCTGCTCTCTGACCTGCCGATCTTGGGTTCGCCAGCCCCTGCAGCTACATGAAAGCCTCAATCCTGACCCACGGAGATGGGATGTTCCAGTCTCTACAACTGTGTGTGCCATTTCTTTGACATAAATCTGTCTATATATATATTTATATGCTTTACTGGTTTTGCTTCTCTAACGAACACAGCCTAAGACAGCTCCCAAAATTCTTTTTTCTTTTGTGGTATTTGTCTCCATGAAGTCTGAAGTATGTGACTGACTAAGCCCAGTCTATCTTTCCCTACCCTGTTGCCATCTCACAGCAACCCTATGGGACAGAGTGGAACTGCCCCACATGGTTTCCAAGGAGCTACCATAAATTCTCCTTTTTCCAAACTCCAGCTTGTTTCCTCAACTCAGTGACACCTTCAGGATCTGTGTGGGGATTTTTGACAATTTTGTTGTTATTGGTATGAATTAAGAATTGCCTCTACCAAACTCTCTACTTTCTAGGAGATAAAACTACCATCAAGGCAGAAAAAAACTTGTCTACCTTTTGGTATTATAAATAGTGCTGCTATGAACGTTTGTGTACAAGCTGTTGTTTTAGTATCTGTTTTCAATTATTTTCCTGTATATATCCAGGAGTTGAATTGCTGGGTCATATGGCAATTCTATGTTTAATTTACTGAGGAACTTACAATTATTTTCTCATAAATTTTCTAGGCACCTCCCATACCATTTCTCTTTTCCTCCTAGCTGCATGCTGGCTTCTGGCACCTCAGAACTTTAGCCCCCCACCCCATCCAGCCCCCCAGACATTCAGTTAATCAGTATTTAATTAACATTCCACCACTGATCAAAGTAACTGCCTTTCCGGATCGGTGGTTGCCTGGGACCAGGAGAAGGTGGATGATTACAAACGGGGCATGAAGAACTTCTGGGGGTGGTGAGACAGTCATTATCTTGATTGTGGTGATGGTTCCACAGGTGTCTACATATATTAAAACTTACCAAATTTTACATTTTAAGTGTAATTTTTTTGTTTATCAATTATACCTCAGAAAAACTGTTTAAAAAGTAAATGTCTCCCCAAGTCGGTAACACTGTATTCTTATCTATTGCAATCTAGCTGTCAAAGAGAAAAAAAGAGACCTCCCAGAGGAACCGCAACTCCAGACCACTCGTAGCCCCCACTACCACGCCTACTGGGCAGTTAAAAGGACTTTGCTCAAGTCAGAAATAAAGCTGTTGGGAGTAACGTGATGGCTGAGATAGGAGAGGTGTGACGTTCACAGGATGAGGGCTTCTTCAGCAGGGACACGGTCAGCTCCAAAGGCAGGAGAGGAGCTGGTGGACTGAGATGGAGACAACCCCGGAACAGCAGAGAAGGGCAGGAAATTCCCTGACTGGACAGCAAAAAATAACCAGGCTGGCCATTCCTCTGTAAGAACGTCCTCAGCTACTGCCTACACATACCACGCACACAGGTCTGTACCTGTACATATACACGTGTACTTCTTAGCCAGCAAAACAGCAAATGATTAAACAGAGCATTCTTTAAGACGAATTACTGATACCTTTGAGGGTGGCCCAAACACACAGATCTGCTAGGCTCAAGGAGTTTCCAACTAAGTATGTTCTCAGAGAGAGGCAATGATTGAGCTCATTGATTGCAGAAGTGAACAAATTACATGAAGACAACTTTGTTGCACTGAACTCCAACCAGTGATCAATCTGTTAACACAAAAGAAAAAAAAGAAATAATGCATCCCAGGGTTTAGACTTAAAAATCGGGAGAAAACAATTCTGGTTAACTGGAGCAACAGCACACCTTGGGCTTTCTGAGTTAGACTCATGCCTTTTTTTCTCAAATTATAGCACCTGTCATCATGAGGATTCAAGTCTCATAATGTGTGGCCTGGGATCTAAATTGAACACCTAAATAAACATTACATTTTGATGTTATTTTTCTAGTCCTTCTTTTGCCGGGGGTGGGGGTAGGGGGTGGAGAGGCGCCTCTAGGAAAAACAGGAAAGAAATAACAAAGATTCAAAAACTGGTAACAGGAAGGAATAAAAAAAACCCGCTGCCGTCGAGTCGAGTCCGACTCACAGCGACCCTACAGGACAGAGTAGAACTGCCCCATAGAGTTTCCGAGGAGCACCTGGTGGATTCGAACTGCCGACCTTTCGGTTAGCAGCTGTAGCACTTAACCACTATGCCACCAGGGTTTCATCTGAAAGAACCCAGCAGGAGGTACCTGGCCAAACAGATTCACCCACCCGCAGAATTTAAAAGTAAATCTTCGCAGAAAGGGCCACATAAACCAGAGTCTCCATCAGCCTGAGACCAGAAGAACTAGATGGTGCCCGGCTACCACCAGTGACCGCCCTGACAGGGAACACAGCAGAGAGTCCCTGACGGAGCAGGAGAGAAGTGGGGTGGAGAACTCAAATTCTAGTAAAAAGACCAGACTTAATGGTTTGACTGAGACTGGAGGGACCCCGGCAGACACGGCCCCTAGACTCTCTGTTAGCCTAAAACTAAAACCATTCCCCAGGCCAACTCTTCAGACAAAGATTTGACTGGACTATGGGACATAAAATCGTACTCGTAAAGAGTGTGCTTCTTAGCTCAAGTAGATACATGAGACTAAATGGGCATCTCCCATCCAGAGGCGAGATGAGAAGGCAGAGAGGGTCAGGAGCTGGTTGAATGGGCATGGGAAATCCGGGGTGGAAAGGAGGAGTGTGCTGTCACAGTACAGGGAGAGCAATTAGGGTCACATAACAATGTACGTATAAATTTTTGTATGAGAGACTAACTTGAATTGTTAACTTTCACTTAAAGCATAACAATACAAAAAAAAGAATAAAAATAAAAGTAAATCTTCAGAAACTTCTTTATTTTGAATTTTATGAGATTTAGGAAAGTTACAGTTGAAGGAATACAAACAGGAAAATAATAATAATAAATACATAGCATCTAAAGAGCAGTACTCATGGAAGCCTTGAAAGTTCAGCTACAATTGCTATAACTAATTATGTAAGCTACATACTTACAAAGGAAAAGAGGATTCAAACTGTGTGTGACCTGAGGCAAACCTCTGAACTTTTCTTGGCCTGTTGTCTCATCTGTAAAATAAGGGCGCTGGAAGCTGGATAAGATGACCTATATAGTCCCTTCCAACAAACCCTGGCGGCGCATCAGTTAAGTGCTCACTGCTAACTAAAAGGTTGGCAGTTCGAACCCACGCGGCAGCTCCATAGGAGAAAGACCTGGTGATTTGCTTCTGTAAAGATTACTGCCAAGAAAACCCTATCGGGCAGTTCTACTCTGTCACATGGGGTAGGTATGAGTCAGAATCAACTTGATGGCACCTAACAATAACAACAATGGCACAGTCCCTTCCAGCTATGAAATTCTAAGAATCGAGGAAGAAGAAGACAGCACTCAGTGTCCTACTGGGACAGCTGGTGTGGGATTAAAATTTCAAGCTTAGGAGCTAAGGGAAAAGAAAATTTCTCTTAAAATAAAAACATTATGAGGATTCCTTAACTTGGTCTAATTAAGACTAAGTTACTATGTTGAGATCCTTAAACATAATCATCATATAAAAACTAATGATAAGATAATGAGGTTCTCAAAAATGCGGAAGCATTATGTAATCAAAACAAACACAAGGCAATGTTCAGTCCTTACCTCTGTATGCTCCATCAGGTTAGAGCCATACAGCCTGGCTGTAGTTGCAACTCTAGCCAAGTAGCGGAGTATGGAATTGATGTCCATGAAGACCACATTTCTACAACATAAACATGAGATAAAATATTAACGTTACTCTAGCAAATCACGAAGAGTCATGAGACTTACGGAGAAACACAAAAATAGAAACCTTACTGAATTTATCACATGTATTAACAAAAATAGATCAGCCTAATATGTTCTTTATTTCTATCACACTCCCGTTTGTTCTGAAATGTCAGCTAAATCCAACAATTCACTTCAGAGCAGACTTTGTACATGATGCTTTATCCTTCTAACAGTTTCTACGTGTATATTCAGTGGTGAAAATAGGAAAACATAATTGGGATATTCAAAAGAACAATGATTTAAAATAACAAAACCAAGGCAAAAAAGCCAAAGATAAACTGTCATAAAGAGGCTAGGTTTATCAAACTCCAGATAAAGGCAGCAGATTGAATACCATCCAAAACCCCATCACAATTGTTTTGTCAAAAAAATATTTTTTAAGGTACAAACCCGTAGAAAAAGAGAACAAAAATAAGAGAAAATAGCAATGAAATTTCAAAACTAAAAAAGCAGATGGATTTAGCTGACCTGAAAAACCTGAATCTTAGGGGACAGTGGACAAAGCTGAAAAACAATTCAATTTAAATTTCAGAATCCCCAAAAGACTTAAGAAGCCACAGAACCAGGTGTCTTTGAAAGTGAGCGCAAACTAGGGGTAAACCAAGGACTGCTGAAAGTCTGGGTATCAATCAGGGAGAAACTCGGGTGCCCCGAAAGCCTTCTGCAGGGCTGGGCTACTTCTCTCACCCAGCCTGGCACAAACTGGAGGTTTATTCTCTAAAGGATAAAACAGAAGCTCTCTGAACTGGGGATAGCTGGCACAGCTGAAGGTGGAGGCAAACTAAACAGAATACAAGTACATAGGCTACTGAGACTTCCCCTTAGCCCCCAGCCCTCATCCTTAGCTTCCAAAATAGGGGGCAGCCAGGTCTCCTTCACCTTCTAAAATGATTAAAAGGCTTCTTTGGATACTCTGATTAGCTCAGGAGAAATAAAGATACTACCATCAGAGGGCATAACAGCCCAGGCAAATCACCCTAAAGCTCAGAGTTGGCAAACCCACCCTTGATTTCCAAACTTGTAATCAGCTTTAATCTCCCACTCTAAATCCTACAAACCACGAGGAGTTACCAGATACTTGAGGCAAGCCTTTAATTTGAAAGATAGTGACCAAAGTAAACACACAGAAAAATGTAACTTGGAAGAGAAAACTTAAAAAGTGTATAAATAAATTTCCTCTAAGCAATAAAACACGATAATGCGATCATAAGACAAAAACAAGATACCAGAAAAGGAATATCCAGAAAATAAAAAAAGACAGAGCTTTCTGATACTAAGAATACAATAGCAGAATGAAAAACTCAGTAGAAAAATGGACACTGGAAATCTCCAGAAAGTAAAGCAAATGAAAAAAAAGATAGAAAAATGGAGGTGATAGTTTAAGAAAATGAGAGAACTAATTCAGAAGGTCCAATATCCACATAAAGAACAGAAAACAGAGAGAAGAAAATCACAAAGGAAACTTTAATTTCCCAAAACAGAAGAATTTCCCAACATCCACAATGAAAGTAGCAACCAAGTATCTAATAGAACAGATGAACAACAGACCCAGATCATGAAATTACAGAATATTGAATCCTAAGGGAAGATTCTTATACACTTCTTGAAGTCTCATAGAAAAGATCAGGACCAGAAAGGCTTCAGAAGAAAGAGAACAAAGCAAACAACTATTCTACGGAAAACTAAAGGGTGTCCACGCAAAGTAATCAGAGTATGTGGTTGAGAAGTGAATAAAACTTGGTTATAACAATATAAACACTGGATGGTGATCTAACCAAAATGATGATTCAACTACCCCGGGAGAAGGGGGAGATAGGGAAAGAAAAGGGAGGGTGTGAGTGTAGAGGGAGGGTGTGTATACAGTGGCAACAGGGGAGAGAAAGAGCTTCAGCTTCAGCTTCCACAGCAGAAAGAAAACCAAGGTGAAGCAATACAAGCATGTTAGTTAGAGACAGAGGCCAACGTCAAAACAATCAACTCAAAAGAGCTGAAATGTTTGCTCCTAGAGCAGGGAAGATGGAGGACTGGGAGCAGAGGGGCTGATAACTGGTATTTTTTGTAACAAATCATATAGAACTACAACTCTGAAAGATTTTCATATGCAGCCTTGATTAAACTAAAGGTTAGATTATAAACATTTTCCAGCATTAAAAATTCTTCATAAACCTTTTTCACAGCTGGCTAATATTCCATGTTGTGAACTTACCATATTTATTGAACCATATTTATTTACTGTCTATTATTACTAATTTTAAATCCTTTCAGTTTCCCAGCAGAATAAATTTCAATGGAATTTAAAAGCCTTATATATAAATCTTTCTGTACGTTTTTAGTCCACTTAAGCAGATTACAAATGGAATCAAGACAGCCTGCTGACAAGTATAAGTCTCTGGGTATAGGTTTTTTAGAATGATGAAGAAAAGCATACTTCTTTCTAGGGACTAGCTACCTAATTAGCAAGTAACGCAAGCATTTAATCACGAATACTTAAAAAATGCTGTATCAGTACTGAGAACAAGGATATAAAAGCACTTACTCAGAAACACGAAGAATATTCTCTTTCCCTTCTTCAACAGAAATGCTGACGCTGTCTTTTACGTGTTCTACTGCCAGCAAAGCTCCTAAAAATAATAGGATGAAAAGATTTCTTTCTTGTTGTAAAAAAGGTAGTATTTATAACTCGAATCATAAAACCGTAAGGATGAGTCAACAAACCAGTATTAAGTCCGACAAGCAGTAAATTTTTTGTCCCCAGTACAGTATAAATAGACAAGTCTTCTGTCTTAAAAAATCAACGAGAACCAATTCACTAGCACAGTCCAGCTGCCTTGAATGTGCTGTTTCCAGTTAGGGATGCTGACATTAATCTTTCCCTTCCTCAGGAGACAAGAAGAAATTGGAATAGTGCCTTGTATAAAAGCTTTTGTTAATGTTATTTGACTGATGACTATGCAGCAGACACTATGCTAAATGCTTTACAGTCATTATTTCTAATCTTTGTAGTAACCTTAAGAGATAGATACCTTTCTTTATTCTCATTTCACAGAACAGGAGACTGAGGCTTAAAGGAGTTACATAACTAGCCCACAGTCCTTCCCTAAGTATGTGGCAGAGTCAGGATATGAATGCAGGTCTGAGGAAGCACAGAGCTCAAACTCTACTAACACAGTGTAATACTGACTCTCAAACATAATAAAGTTTACTAACTAAATTGATTCATTAATCCTTTGTCCTTTAATTTAGCTAAAATGGGTTAAGTTGCTGTGAGTTGGAATCGACTCGACAGCACGCAACAACAGCACCCACATACTGGTTTCTAAATAGCGTGCTACACTGGAAACAGGGCCGTGACAGGGAAAATATAAGATAAGCCTGGAAAATCTTGTACTAGAAAACAAGGAAGTATCCAAAGAATGATAGAGACATGTCAAAAGGACACAAAATTGCTTCATATATATTCATATATAAAACAAAGGACATGGGGGTGCAGTTATGGATACTTTCTAGACTTAACCAGACACCTCATGGGATTGGTTTACTGGGTTTGAGGGCTTCGATCACAGTCTTGTGGGGCAACTCAGTCAACTGGCACAATAAAGTCTACGAAGACAATGTTCTACATCCTAGTTTGGTGAGTAGCATCTGGGGTCTCCAAAGCTAGCGAGTGGACATCTACGATACAACTATTGGTCTCTTCTCGTCCGGAACAAAACAGAAAGAAGGAAACCAAAGATTCAAAGAAACTAGTCTACAGAAGTAATAATCTACACAAGTAACAGCCTTGCCTACCCTGAGACCAGAAATACTAGATGGTGCCCAGCTGCCACTACTGACCATTCCAACCAGGGACTTAGTAGATGGTCCCAAATAGAATGGGATAAAAATACAGAACAAAACTCAATTTTCTAAAAAAATAAGCCAGACTTACTGGACTGGTAGAGACCAGATGAACCCCCAAGATTATTGCCCTGGGATACCCTTTAAATTTGGAACTGAAACCACTCCCAGAGATCACTTTCCAGTCAAATGACAGATTGGCCCATAAAATAAGTATCAGTACTGTGCTCTTCTAAATAATCCTCTAAGTGAAACTAAACACTGAACACTTACTCTAAACCAAAGATAAAAAGGTAAGGGGGAATCTTTCAGCCAAAGATGAGACAGGACTATAAAACAAACAAGTGGGGAACGTGCTCCTTAGATCAATCAAACATACGAGACCAAATGGGCAACCCTGCCCAAAAGCAAAGACGAGAAGACAGGGACAGGAAAACTGGATGAATGGCAACAGGGAACCCAGGGTAGAAAGGGGAGGAGGGCTGACACATTGCAGGGATTTCAACCAATGTCACAAAAGTTTGTGTACAGATTTTTGAATGAGAAACTAATTTGCTCTGTAAACTTTTACCTAAAGCACAATTAAAAAAAACAGAAGAAGGTAATGGGGAACGGGGAAGCTAGATTAATGGAAACAGAATGAAAATGGAAATAATGAGAATGCTGATATACTGTGAAAAATGTAACCAATGTCAATAAACAATACGTACAGAAGTTGTTAAATGAGAATCTAAATTGCTGTGTAAATGTTCACCAAAAACAGAATAAAATATTTTAAAAAAAGGACACTGAAGCCAACTTGGAGGGGCTCTGATTGGTAAATGGGGCAATCTGGCCATCAAAATAAATGAGATAAACTATAGTAAATCCAAACAATGGAACACTAGTCAGCAATTAATGGGACTGAACTACTGTTAAACAGGCAACAAGACCGATGAATCTCTAAAGCACTATTCTAGGTATAAAAGAATATGAATAATATGATTCAATGTACATGAATTTCTAGAAAAGCAAAAAAAAAAGAGACAAAAAGCAGATCTGTGGCTACCAGGGGCCAGGGATGGGGAAAGAGGACTGATTGCGAAGGGGGACGAGAGAACTTTCTGAAATGATGGAAATATTCTGTATCATCATTGTGGTGGTGGCTATACAACTGTAAATATTTGTCATTCAATTTGTACACTTAAAATTCATTAAATGCATCATATGCAAATTATAATAAATCTATTTTTTAAAAATAGAAGATGAAAATACATATTAAAACAGTCCATTTTGATATGAATTCTAAAAATGGGAAAAAAGAGAAAGCTCTTCTCACAGAAAAAATGCCAACTAATAAGTGTATAATAAATGGTAGAATCGGAAGGTGAGCACTAGGCAGCCATCGTAATCATCACCATCACGTTGGACAGGAAGCATCAATGGATGCTCAAGCCACTGGGGGAAGGTTTGATGGACAGTGGGATATTTACATGATCCCAAAGCATCTCCCCCCACAAAATGCCTGCTGACTGGCGAAACTCTGCAGTGGGAAAAACTGGCAGATACTTTCTTATGCAATCCAGGTTAGAATCATCAATAATGGGAAAGATTTAAATCAGGCACCACCTGACAAGCTGCAATGAAAAGAAAATCACTTCTGTGTTATTGCTGTCAAAGATGCGTAGCCTGAATCTAGCCACGAGGAAATATCAGACACCCTGTAATCTTCAGAAAGGTCAAAGCTAATAAACGATTCCAGACTAAAAGAAACTAGGGAGATATGACAACCAGGTGCTAATAAAACATGGTCTTGAATGTGGACCCCTTGCACCATGAAGGGTGCTGCTGGAAAAACTGAGGAAAGGTGAACGGAGCCTGTGGATCAGTGGAAGAACTGTATCCTGCATCGATGTGTATTTCCTGATGTCGATGGTCATGTGAGGTCATGGAAGAGAGTTCCCCAGCTTGTGAGAGATGCACACTGGAGCATTCTGGGGTGGCACAGCATCCTACCTGCAGCATGCTCTCGGCTGATACATGGGGATAAAGCTCTTTGCATTCGTGTATCTTTTCTGTAAATTTGAAATTATTTTAACATTAAAAAACATTAAAATTATTGTATATGCTGAAAACATATAAAGAAATTCTAGCAATGCCGTATGTTTTTCTAAACTTTTCCTCTAATTTTATTGATTGTTTAAAGATGAAATGCATTTGAATTAAACAAATGGAAAGAAGTAAATCATTAAAAAAGGAGAGGGAGGAGCAGCTAGGGAAGTTAACATAGATTCTATAATTGGTCTAGAGTTCAAATGATAGACAAGTAATCACATTAAGACTCTCAGAATATTAGCAGAATATGGTTCTGAGTTCTATAATTCACTAAGAAAACAACTCTACCACCTTCACGATGATTTTCTAAGTAACATTAGTGAAAACTATAGCTATTTAAGGAGCCCTGGTGGTGCAGTAGTTAACGCTCCAAAAGGTTTGTGGTTTGAACCCACCCAGCGGCTCCGCAGGAGAAGGAAGACTGATCTGCTCCTGTAAAGAATACAGCCTAGAAAACCCTATGGGGAACTTCTACTCTGCCACATGGGGTCGCTGTGAGTGGAAATCCACTTGGCACCTAACAACTACAACAAAGCTATTTACTAAGAATCTAAAATGTGTCAGGAAACTTTAAAGACACTGCTTCATTTAATTCTGGCAACCCAATCCTCTGTGAAAGATATCATGCCCCTTTCTTAAACTGTGGGAAAAGCGAAGTCACCTGCCTAAACAACTAGGATGTGGAGCCGGGACTGGCTCCAAGTCTTCAGGAAAAAAATGCCTTCGTTCTTCACCACGAGACCACGAATCAAATCCATACCTTTTAGAGGTTCACTGATTTGTTCAAGGTTAGACCATAATTACTGGAACCAACTGTTAAAACATTATCATTTAAAAAAAATATTTAAAATAGCTATTAAATAGTGTTTTTATTTTAACAGAGTCAGAACACCACCAAAAGCTGAGAATGTAAGGAGAATTGCATCAGCCCTAGGTAGCCAATTGTATCCATAGTTCTGGGCTTCCTAAACAGTAGAAAGCACTTGTGTGTCAATATCATAGATCTACAAATCGCATTTACATATCCTCACGAAGCGAGGAAAGCAAGTAGTAATCTACTTAAATTCTTCTTATGTGCAATTTCCTTAAGTACCAAAAGAGCAGAAATTTTTACCTATCTACCTACAGTGGAAATCCTGGTGGTATAGTGGTTAAGTGCTAGGGCTGATAACCAAAAAGTCGACAGTTCAAATCCACCAGGCACTCCTTGGAAATTCTATGGGGCAGTTCTACTGTGTCCTCTATGGCAGCTATGAGTCGCAATCGACTCGACGGCAACGGGTCTGTTTTTTTTTTTTTTTTTTTTAATTACCCACAATGACCTTGACCATGTTGGAAAAGCAATCCCAAATCGAACTTAAAATATATCCGGAAGGTGACAGGTCCGACGTTTACTCTGATGTTTACCACATCCACAGGGTGTGGAGTAGAGCAACCCCATGAGTTTGCAGTATATCTGGTTTTTCCAGCAACTACTCTGCTACCTTTAATTAAAAATAAATGCAACCTCCGTTGAAATCATAAATGATAATAGGAGAAGTCGAGTGGACTGAGCATCTTTTCTGAGAGTAGAGGAGGCGAAGGGGTGTAAGATAAGGGGAGTTGAGGGAAGGGAAAAAAAGCAAAAAGAGAGGAAGCGCAAATAATGGGATTTTATGCTTTAAAATGTTATTTCTACGAGCAACTCTGAGTCTCCGAAGGAAATCACTACAAAAAGGGAAGTCGGAGTTGGCTGGGAGTCATCCCTCAGAGGGAGAAGGTCCGAGGCTGAGCCGCGTGTCACCCAGCCAGGCTCACACGGCCCCTCCCTACACGCCCGGAAAACTATCTTCAGGTGCAGATCTGCCTAGCGCTGGGAAGAGGGTGGGGGGTGCTAGGCCTACCCCGTGAGCAGTTCGGGGGACAGGGACAGGTCCACTCTCCCAGCCTTGAACCGCAACTGCGCAAAGCCGGGGCGCAGCGACCTTCCCAGCCCCGCACCCTCCCGGGCTGATACAACCCAGACAGGTCGGCTCCTCGGCCCCTTACCCAGTGGAGGGTCTCCCGTGTTCACCGTCAGGCAGAGTGTCGCCATCTCCACCGGTCTGCCGATCTACCTGTCAGTCGGCCAGCCCAGCCGTCCAAACCAACTGGAACCCGCCGAAAGCAAGAAGATGCAACGTGTGCGCGCGCCCGACGCTGCCGCAACCTTGGCCCCGCCCCCTCGCCGCGGCCGCTACCGTCACCGCGCACGCGTCATCGCCGCGCGTCATCGCCGCGCGCCCGCGCGTTCCCACCCACACCCGCAGGCCCCCGGCTTTTCGACCCGCCGCAGACGGGATCTGAACGGCCTACGTGACGCTCTACGCCTGACGTGAAGAAAATGCTGAAGCGGAGGGGATTTCACGACGCTTCGTAAAGCGAGGAAAGCAAGTTGTAAAACTGGTTCTCCCGCTCTGCGTGTTGAGGTGAAGCACGCAACAGAACAAGTAGCGCTCTAGTGTATATTTTGGATGGGTATTGCAAAGTTTGGAGCCCTGGTGGCTCAGTAGTTAAGAGTTCGGCTACTTAACCAAAAGGTCAGCAAATCGAATCCATCAGCGGCTTTTTGAAACCGCATGGGGCAGTTCTACTCTGTCATATAGGGTCGCAGTGAGTCGGAACCGACTCCAGGGCATCCAACACGCTGTGTATGTCAACATACAGAAAAAGTCCTGGAAACAAACATCAGATGACAACCTTGATCACCTGGGGATGGGGAAAGCTTTTCTAATGATTCTTCTTAGTATTTCGTGCGCGCGCGCTCCAGGCGTGCTCCAGGCGTACCCCAGGGGCTGGTGTTGAAGCTAAAAACCAAAAGCCAAATCCCGTTGCCGTCGAGTGGATTCCAATTCATAGTGACCCTATAGAACAGAGTAGTACTGCCCCATAGGGTTTCCAAGGGGCACCTGGTGGATTCCAACTGCCAACCTTTTGGTTAGCAGCCAAAGTCTTAACCACTACGCCACCACGATTCAAGCTAAAGGAGCCAAGAGTTGATTCCAAAAGCCATCTTATTCTTATCTCCAACCCCGTTTCCTCTTAACCTCCCCGAGATAGCCCTGTTTTCATTCGGATGTGCCAGTTAGGTTATATCCTTTATGAGACTTGAGTGTTTAATCCAACTATAGCCTCTAGGTGACCCCACCACCAAGATGGCTATGTCTATATGCAACCAGCCTCCAGAGTTGGCAAGGCCCCTGCATCAGAACAAGCCTCCTGCCGCCTCTCCCTACTTTGAGAGCCTGTAGAGGTGGATCTATAATTCCTGTTTGATGGAGTTGTCCAGGTGATTCTATACATACCAAACCACGCCTCCCTACCTCCCTTCGTTGAAAATGCCTTCTCTCGTTGGCTGAAACCAAACCGTAGACATTTTGGATTCCCACAATGTCTAGCACATACTGGAGGTCCTGCCTACTCTACCATGACTGTTATCAGGAAAAGGCCGCAAAGATATCGACTGCCCTTAAATGGAGGGTGAAGAGGAGGAGCAGAGTTGATATAAAATTTACATTGAAAAATAAAAATTATGGAACAATAAAAATAACTACCATCTTTTATAAAATGTAGGTATTATTGCAACTATGTTAATTCTCAGGACAAAGAATAAATGTTGATTGTTTCTTTTTTTTTTTTTTTTTTGCTGAGTTCTCAGATGAGGCCAGAGCTCTGGGCCAGGAGCTAGAGCTGTCCTTCTGCCTCAGTGCCAGGAAAGTTCTTAAGAACAAGACTTACCATATTTTTGCCTATCAGTGACTCACTGACAAACTAGAATTGGTCCTATTTATTCTATTTTGGGGCACATGAAGTTATGTGCTGTCTTAGCTATCTAGTGCTTCTATAACACAAATATCACAAGTAGATGGCTTTAACAAAGAGAAATTTATTCTCTCACAGTCCAGGAGGCTAGAAGCTCGAATTCAGGATGCCCGCTCCAGAGGAAGGCTTTCTGTCTCTTTCAACTCTGAGGGAAGTGCCTTGTCATCAGTCTTCCCCTGCTCTAGGAGCTTCTCAGTGCAGGGACCTCAGGTCCAAAGGATACACTCTGCTCCTGGCACTACTTTCTTGGTGGTATGAGGTCCCCATGTATCTCTGCTCACTTCTCTCTTTTAAGCTCAAGACACATCCCAGTCTTGCAGATTGAGTCCTGCCTCATTAACATAACTGTCACTAATACCATCTCATTAACATCATAGAGATTGGATTTACAACACATAGGAAAACCACATCGGACGACAAAATGGTGGACAATCACAGAATCCTGGGAATCCTGGCCCAGCCAAGTTAACAGATATTTTTGGCGGACACAATTCAATCCATAACATGTCGGTTTGCTCTTTGAGCTGTTAGTTTGAGCGATATCAGGAAGCCAAGTCCATGAGATGATTTGCAAAATGGAATACAGACAAGTCGCTTGGGATCTTATCAAGTTTAAATCACATTTATTTACTTTTAGAGTCACTCTCATCTTGTTCTCAGAAGGATTTAATCCATTTAACTAGAAACAAGAGAAAACAAAACATCATTTGAGGCAAGCAGACAAAGGGAAATTAAAAATATAAAAGGATTGTTAAAAGAAAATGGACTCCCTCCCTCTCTCCTGCATTTAAACTTAACTCGTAACCCTTCACAGAAACTAAAAACTTGTGATAGATAATTCAGGAAAAAAATAATTAGATAAGTCATAACTAGCCTATAGAATGCTGACATACAAAGTTAATAAACCAGTCCAAGCCACCTTCTGCTGATTAGGTGAATGACAACGAATCATTCTAAAATTCCCCTTTTGGGAAATCCCCTAACAGTTTGTACTGTATAGAAGCTGATGAAAATTGTAACGTGAGGAACATATCTCTTTGGAAGGGTGCTCCCTATTCCAGAACACTTTTTTCCACCCAATAAAACCTTTTCTTTTTTTTTTTTAACTTAAGTGACTTACTGATCAGATTTTTTCTTTCAGCAGGAGGGTACCACCTACATGTGTGAAGCTAGAACACTAAAGAAGTGACATGAAATCCTGTTCATCTTGGGATAGGTGAGACAACTGCACTCAAAGCCAAGAGGAAAACTATCTACTCTATGATGGGGAAAGCACAAGTGTCCCCAATACAGAAGCCAGAATTACATTTCTGTCTAGGTGTCTTATCAAGAAGGCATCATGAAAGGTAGTAAACATGTTTTCAACAACATATTCCAGGAATTATGATACATTGTTCATTCACCAATATTTTGTAAGCACATATTCTGAGCCAGGCAATGTTGTTAGAGCTAGAAATATATGGTGAACAAAAATAAATTATTCAAATTTACATGCCAACCAGTAATACGAAAGATGAAAAAAATTGAAGACTTTTGCCAACTTCTACAGTCTGAAATTGACTAAACATGCAATCAAAATGCATCGATAATTACTGGTGATTGGAATGTAAAAGCTGGAAACAAAGAAGAAGGATAGGTACTTTGAAAATATGGTATTGGTGATAGAAACGATGCTGTAGGTTGCGTGATAGAATTTTGCAAGATCAACAACTTCTTCATTGCAAATACCTTTTTTCAACAACATAAATGACGACTATACACATGGAACTCCCGTGATGGAACACACAAGAATCAAATTGACTACATCTGTGGAAGGAGATAATGGAAAAGCTCAGTATCATCAGTCAGATAAAGGCCAGGGGCTGACTATAGAACAAAACAGCAATTGCTCATACACAATTCAAGTTGAAGCTGAAGAAAATTAAAACAAGTCCACCAGAGCCAAAATACAACTCTGAGTATATCCCAACTGAATTCAGAGGCCATTTCAAAAATAGATTTTAACTCATTGAACACTAATGACTGAAGACCAGAGGGGTTGTGGAATGACATCAAGGACATCATACATGAAGAAACCAAAGGTCATTAAAAAAATAAGAACGAAAAGACCAAAGTGGAATGCAGAACATTTTCTTAATAAACTTTGTTATGCCATTGACCTAGATGTCCCCTGAAACCATGATCCCCAGACCCCCACCCCTGCTACACTATCCCTCAAAGTTTTTTGGTTATGTTCAAGAAACTTCTTAGCTTTTGGTTTAGTCCAGTGGCACTGACTTCCCCTGTATTGTGTGTTACCCTTCCCTTCACCTAAGATAATTCTCACCTACTATCTAGTTAGTGAATTCCCCTCTCCCTCTTGGCCGGGGGGAGGGGGAGAGACTTTTGCTTGATGCTCAGGTTTTTTGTCAAAAGGCCTAATATTCCTCCATCTGAGGCTCTGGCAAGTTAATAAGTTTTACCTAGAACCTGTTTTTTTCTGTTAAATGGAGTTGATTTTACCCAAAAATCACTGCATACACTTGAAGAAACTAAGATCCCCCTATCTTTGTTTTGTGTGGTATTTGTTCATTGAGTTTATGTGGTCTTTCTGTCTCCTCTTGTCCTGCAAAAGGAAATAAGAAAAAAAATTAGTCTTACTATAGTTATCAAAAAATTGGGTGGATCCCAATCATAAAAGAACTGTGAAGTTCTATCTATTGTAGGGGAACTCTAAGAAGCAAAAAAATAGGAGTCACAATGAGACACACCTAAAATGGCCTAGAAAAATGTTTCCACCCCTAGCCAGAGGCTTAAGGTTATATCCACATCAATTAATTGGTTAGCTGAGCAGAGACTTTGTAGTTTCCAAAGCTGGTTGATAAAATCTTTAAAGGCTAAAATTAGATTGAGAAAAATAAGAGAAATACTAAAAGTTGAATAAAAACTTAGAATGTTTAAACAAACTTCATTTCAATAGTTACGTTTCATGGTATACACAATTAAAATAATTTCTAAGAACTTTTAGGTAACTTACAGATATATTAAATTGAGAAAATAGATATTCATCATAATTTAAGAGTGAACATTTTTGCCATCTTAAAAGGATGTAGTACGAGATATGGAACAAAGGCAACGTTTAAAAGGTTTATTAAAAATAAATTTATTTAATATGGTCAAAAGTTTTATCTGTCTGACTAAAGTTTAATGGTTTAATTTATGAGATTTTTAGGAGTTTTAATGTTAAATAATATGTAAAACAAAGAATTAGGTTTCTCACTGTTAGAATAACAAAACTTTCTTTGATTCTGAGTTAAAAGGTTAATTTATTCTTTGTGTAATATGCCTCTCCTTAGAATAAAATTCCTGAGTTAAAAACCAAGCCATGTGGCTTAAGAAAAAAAAATTTTTATATAAAGAAAATTTTTATTTAATATGTTATAAATTACATGGAATTTGTAGTCAAAATCAAAAGACATGCCTGATTCTTGTTGCCCAATGAGGGTCCATGCCCTGGAGCAGCCAAGCCAATGAAACATACTCCAAGTCAGAAAGAGAGAGAAAATTTATTTAGGGGGTGATTACCAACGGGGAATCCGACAGCAAGGCAGGCTGTCTCTATGGAGTCCCGAAAGGCAATTTTACATTAGAGCTTATATATGATTTTACAAAGGTTAGAAGAAGTGTCTTTGTAGCCTGCAGATGGCATGGCCAGATGAGTTATTCATTACAGGATAATTACAAGATACTCTTTATCAGACTAAAGAGATACATGCCAGACATCTGGGCTCTAATCTTCCTGTTGGGGGTCGTAAGTCACAGGTGGCCGGACAGAGCAAAATAAAGTCATTAACAAAGGTTTGTGGAAAGGAGAAGGCAGAAAAAAAGAAAAGAAACTTACAGGTTCATCATGGCTTTAGTTATATCAAGCTCTCGGTTGCCCATTTTGGAAAGGAGAAAACATGCTGTGGCATATTATGGTCACATTCTCTTTGGGACAAAATTTGTATGTTAGTATTTTCTTGTGGGGACATATGCCATTTAAACATGGCTGCACTATTGACAACTGCAGCCCCCACAGGCCTCTATGCTGCACAGCATGTTGAGAC